>NC_137606.1:56080537-56148037 GCF_963280865.1 Gymnoscopelus braueri
GAATAGTTTATTAACACAATTATTACCAGTACAGGTAATACAGTCAGAGGTTATGCCTGACTATAGTCTATTCATTAAAGCCTCTAGATTTGTGTTTAGGCAATTTTGTATCTGCTTGATTTGATAGGCAAGCTGTGACAACCTTGGACTGAATCAGCTGTGTGAGAGAGGCTGAGGGTGCAATACATGACATAGTCTGTTAATGAATCATTTGTTGCTGAAATGTAATGCTGAAATGAAACACAATACAGTACAAGGGATGAAAATAACATTGTGTGAGCCACTTTATTATGGGATGACATTTAGGGGGCAAGGGACCAACCTTAATCCCAGCCAGACATGTCAGACATGCCTAAGTAGGCTATTAGCAGCAAAATGTACTTAATGTACTTTCCACCACTGAATATTAACCTATTCCAAATAATTTATTTGACAAGATATAGTGACACCAAGTATAAGAAACCCAGCACCCTGCACCCTCCCAGTTATACAGATTATTTTTATGCAGGCAGCAGTGATTCCATTTAATAGCCACCGGCAAATAGTTATTAACCAAGAAGCAAGGTCACCCCATTCACCTCAAATACCAAGTATGGGGTGAATGTTGGAAGTGACATTTACCGTTCCTTGATGTGGCTTATTTATAGATTCTAAATAGTTTTATGGCTAAACCGATACTATCACAATGTCAAGTGGAATTAAGGGACCTTTTAAGGCAAGTCCTGCTGTTACTTCATGCAAAGCATGCGATAAACGCCAATATATAAGCAGGCTGAGATGGTTGACATGGAGCATTGGGGGAGTTCAGAGTTCCATTTGCTGGTGAGTGCGACTACATCTCTCCATCATAGTCATATTAATTTATCAGACGTGTTAGCTATTCATACTAGACATATAAATGTATTAAAGACGTTAGCTATTCATAGCCATTCAAAATATATTAGTCCTGTTAGCTATTCATAGACATATAAATGTATTAAACACGTTAGCTATTCATAGTCATTTAAACGTATTAGTCATGTTAGTCATTTACGTAAATGTATTGTGTTAGCTGCATGAAATTGTATTCAGTTGTCTTTTAGGCCTACAAACATAAGATACACTTCAGGCAAAGAGGCTGACTGGTATATAGCCCCTGTTATGTGTTGAGGTGTCCTTGAGAATCATACATCAATTGGAGTCATTATTATTAATTAATTGTGTCCGCCAAGCCGAAGGCATGTTTTGCACCCTGTCCGTCCGTCCGTCCGTCCGTGTGTGTCCGTGTGTCCGTCTGTGAACAGTTAATCTCCGGCACCGTTGCCATGATGGCAGCGATTCTGTGCACACACTCCCTGGATGCCAGAGCAGAACCTCTGGCCCACATTTTTCACATGGGCCTGTTATAGCACCACCAGGAGGACGATTTTGACAGTACTCTTACAGATTTTGTCCAAACATCATGCAAATCTGTACAAAGTATCTCTATAGTCATTAGACTAAACGGGTCTTTCAGATTTTTCATATTCCATCCTGATTGGCTGAGATTGGCTTCCAAAGTTTGCAGGAGTGCACCATTTTGAACAAGCATACAATTTCTGTGCAATTTTGCACGCACATTCCCACTAGGCAGAGGAAGAAATGACACTTGACATTTTTTAAATCAGCCGCATGGTGGCGCTATAACAGGCCGATTCGAGTTTTTGCCTATAACTGCACCGATCTGTGTAAAACTTTGTATGCGCACTCCCTAGAGGCCAAGGAAAAACCTTTGCCCTGCATTTTTCACATCTGCCTTTTATAGCGCCACCAGAAGGCCGACTTATGTAAAACCTTTTTATATTACTCCTACAAATTGTGTCCAAATTTCATGCAAATCGGTACACATTATCTCTATAGTCAAGTGATCAATACGGATCCATCCAATTTTTCATATTCCACCTGATTAGCGAATTCCGAACATTGCTGGCCCACAATAACCTTTGCAAAGTTTCTAGTTTAACAATGCTTTTACTTGGGTATAAGCTTTGTACTCGACCAACTTCTGAATGTAACCTTGCAAGGGAATGAAAGTGTATAAGAATAAATCTAGTAGTAAATCTAGTCTCTCTCTCTCTCTCTCTCTCTCTCTCTTACTGAGTACTGGGTGCAATAATTAACAATGATATCTTCATTAGGGATTTATATAATGTTATTTAATGTTGTGCATTAAAGTGTGTCATTCAAGTCATGTTTGTGTCCTCAAAATGATGTGTTGTTTTTTTCTCCACACTTTTTCCACACAAGTTGCACTTGTGAAAGGTTCCACTGCTACTGGGTAGAGGGAAAAGGTGAGTGTTCATAAGTTTTCCATTAGATCTACAATAAGATACAGCTTATAAGAATAGTCTTACATAGTCATACATTTATCTGCTCAGATCTCAGTCAGCAAAGGCATCAACACCATTTATTTGTCTGTCTACAGAAAGCCGCCACCATGAGTACGGACGCAGAGATGGAGCAGTATGGCAAGGCCGCCATTTACCTCCGTAAGCCAGAGAAGGAGAGAATGGAGGCTCAAAGTGCGCCCTTTGATGCCAAATCTGCAGCATATGTGACTGATCCTAAGGAGCTGTATCTCAAGTGTAAAATCATAAGTAAGGACGGTGCCAAAGTCACCGTGGAATTGCTCGACACAAAGGAGGTACGTAGGTAGAGGTGTATTAAAATCAAATAGTGACGCAGTACAACTGTAATTGCAAGACATTTTAAAGTTGTGTTTTAATCTTTTAGGAAAGAGTTGCAAAGGAGGCTGATGTCACCCCTATGAACCCTCCCAAGTATGACAAAATTGAGGACATGGCCATGATGACCCATCTCACTGAAGCCACTGTCCTGTATAACCTCAAAGAGCGTTATGCAGCATGGATGATCTATGTAAGGTTTTCTACATGCTGAGAACAGTACAGTATTGCATCTGTGGATAGCAAAGAAAGAAAAATACAGTTATATCATCGAGTGAAAACCATAGAATAACAAATTCAAACAAACTCAGGGTTCTGAAGTTAACTTGGTCATTAGTTGATGCCACTTGCAAGTTGTGACTAATCGCAGCTCTAGTGGTCCGTTGTCCCAGATATGTGGCATGCTCAGTGCTATGTTGTGTGATTAATGTTCTTCTCTCTGTCTTCTCCCCTTCAGACCTACTCTGGCTTGTTTTGTGCAACTGTGAACCCCTACAAGTGGCTCCCAGTGTACGACCAGGAGGTTGTAAATGCCTACAGAGGCAAGAAGCGTATTGAGGCTCCACCCCACATCTTCTCTGTCTCTGACAACGCTTATCAGTTCATGCTGATGGGTACGTACTAGTCAGGACAATGTAAAAAATATATAACTACAGTATAATGGTTTTGTGCTGTATCCATGACTAAAAGTTTGCTTTACATTTTACAGATAAAGAGAACCAGTCTGTCCTGATCACGTAAGTTTCCCATCTACTAGGCATTAAAAAAAGAACATTGTACACAAGTTCACTAACTGTATTTCTCTGAATGTATGCATTTAAAACCAGTGGAGAATCCGGTGCTGGAAAGACTGTGAACACCAAGCGTGTCATCCAGTACTTTGCAACAGCAGCTAGTTCTAGTGGAGAAAAATGTGCGGCTGATAGCGGTAAAATCAAGGTATATGTACAGGTTTTTAACTTGAACTTGAAGCAATTATATGCAATATAGCAATTCAATTTAAAATAATTCTGACCCAATTTTAAATTGTGCGATGTCTAAAACATTCTAGGGGTCACTGGAGGATCAGATTATTGCAGCCAATCCCTTGCTGGAGGCCTATGGTAATGCCAAGACTATTAGGAATGACAACTCCTCTCGCTTTGTAAGTGTAAAAGAATAACATTTTATGAGAAAACCTGCAATGTTTCCACAATGTAGAGGGATGCAACAAATTGTGCTGTATCAAACAGGGTAAATTCATCAGAATCCATTTCGGCACAACGGGTAAACTGGCCAGTGCTGATATTGAGACTTGTAAGTATGAAGTTCACAGATGATACATTACAAATGCGTTAATTTGAGGATTACATTTTGAGTTATGTACAACCCATATATATTATTATTATTATTATTATTATTATTATTATTATTATTATTATTATTACCCTTATTATTATTATTACCCTTATGAGTTATGTACAACCCATATAGATCTGCTGGAGAAGTCTAGAGTGACCTACCAGCTTTCTGCAGAGAGAGGTTACCACATCTTTTTCCAGATGATGACCAACCACAAACCTGAGATTATTGGTAAGTGGAATTACTGTTGATGCTGTGAGTACATAAATGAATGAATAAAAACATGTTCACCCTTTTTTAATCCCTTTTAAGAAATGTGTCTGATCAGCGCCAACCCCTACGACTTCCCGTTGATCAGCATGGGTGTGATTACTGTGGCCAGCATTAATGACAAGGAGGAGCTGGACGCTACTGATGTTAGTGAACATATTTTAATCTTTCTAATACTCACTGTGCACTGCAGTCAGTTGCTCTGCAAAATGTATTTTATCGAGCACAGAAGTCTGACGTCACTGCCACTAGAGGGCGCTGTTCCACTTGTCCGTGGCTTTATTTTTTGTGTTGAAATCCCCATTTGGGAGTCTTAGATCACGTCACATAAGAACTGTGTTCCAAACATAAACACACCACCCTGGCGGATCGATTCTGTCAGGGGGGTGGCTCTGCGTCGTTTATGATATTGATTGATATTTGATACAACCTGTTTCTGGCGAAAATTGAATTAATTCTGCCTTAAAAGTCTTAAGAACTACTACTTCCGAGTCTGAAATCACTGTCCCTACAGCAGCTGCGTTTTGATTGATTGATTGAATATTTTATTAGGCAAAAATGTAAAACAGCACAGTTACATTTAAAATACTTTGTCTAAAAGGTCTGTTCATAAAAGTCCTTGCGGTCTTGTTTCCAATGAGGTCCTTGATATTCAATTCAAAGACATATAAAGTGACACCACAGTTCAAATATCATTACAAAAAGAAAGAAGGTAAAAGATAACATTATGTACATAAAAAAAAATAAAAAAGGGGGAAAAAATTAAAGACTATGTACAAGAACATGGGGGGGGGGGGGGGTCGTCTGTCTAACGGGAAAATAGTACTACCTCCTTTCTTGGCCTCCTGAAATTTTTAGGTCTGTTTTAAAAGAGCCCAGCGAACTGCACTTTTTGAGGGATGGGGTTAGACTATTCCAAACCTGGGTCGCAGTGCTGTAGAAGGAGAATTTGCCCATGTTTGTTTTGTGGGTGGGTGGTACCAGATCATTGTTAACGCTCCGTCTAGTTTTGTGACTGTGGGTGTCGCTAACTTTTTGGACGTATTTACTATAGGGAATAGGGGGCGTTCATGGGAAATGTAGTCTTTGGGTTGTTTGACTTGTTTCTAGTGTTTATATTGTGTTACTCTTTGGGTAAATGTGTACATTTACACCTTCAGTCGATGCTTCATATCCATATGAGTAAAATCGCCAGGGTGGTGTGTCTATTTTTGGAACACAGTTCTTATATGAGGCGATCTAAGATTCCCTAATGAGGATATCAACACAAAAAGTAAAGCCACGAACCAGCGGAACAGCGCCCTCTACTGGCAGACGTCAGGACTTCGGTGCTCTATAAGGCAATGGGTCTCAAAGTTTTCAGGCCGTGACCCCCCAAAATAATAATAATATTGTATAGTTTGTTGATTACTTTTGTCCCTTTAGAAATGTGCAGATACCATGTATTTACACTTATACTGTTCTAAATTATGTATGTTAATCTAATACTTAATCTCAATCTTTTGAATACATCTCTGCTTATTGACATTAGGAGGCTATTGACATCCTGGGCTTCACCGGTGAGGAAAAACAGTTAATCTACAAGCTCACCGGTGCAGTAATGCATCATGGGGTCTTGAAGTTCAAACAGAAGCAGCGTGAGGAACAGGCAGAACCTGACGGCACGGAGGGTGAGCTGATCTTTATCATTATTAATATAATAATAATTATTATTATTAATTATCATTATCACGGAGGGGAGGTTGAGCTGCATTTTAAACTAAGGAATGAAAATAATGCATACTTATACTAATACTATTATAAATTAACTAAGGATATATATTTTCCAATACATTTCCATTATTATTATTTTTTAATAGTATACTGTTTAGACTGATGATTATTTGGTTTACCTATGATCCTAGATTACTATCTGTATGCATTTGACGTATTATCTTGTGTTTACCTTGCTTACTGTAAATCACTCTCTGGATTACGAGCGTCTGCTAAATGCCTAAATTGTAAATTGCAAATTGTATGAACATTTCAGAGGCCGACAAGATTGGCTACCTGTTGGGTATAAACTCAGCAGAGATGCTTAAGGCGTATTGCTACCCCAGAGTGAAAGTCGGAAACGAGTATGTCACTAAGGGACAAACTGTGCCACAGGTGAGTAAATTACATTCTTTCCATGTTCTGATTTCATTCATACACACCTTATATTCTCAACAAAACATACCATAAGAACTCTAATATCTTTTTGAGTTGTGTCCAGACTGTCTAAAATCATCCAACATTATTGTCTATGCCAGGCCGAAGGCGTGGCAGAGACGCCTGCACCCTGCATGTGCATGTGACTCTGCCTGTCTGTCTGTGAGCAGCTAATCTCCGGCACTGTTGGGCCGCTCGCAGTGAAACTGTGCACGCACACTCCCTGGATGCCAGAGCAGAACTCTGCCCCAAGGAGGTCGATTTTTGCACAAAAAAAAAAAATTACATTACACCAACAGATTTTGTCCAAACATCACACAGCATCTCTATAGTCATTTAACGTCTTTCAGAATTTCATATTCCATCCTGATTGGCTAAGATTGGCTTCCAAAGTTTGCAGGAGTGCTCCGTTTTCAAGAAAATGCCTCAAATAATGAACGCAGCGTGCAATTTCCATAAAATCTTGCACTCACATTCCAACTAGGCCAAGGAAGAAATGCCACCCTTTTGACATTACCCTATTATAGCGCCACCAGGAGGCCGATTTTTGCAAAACACATTTTTTGATATTGCTCGTAGAGATTTTGTCCAAACATCACACAAATCGGAACACATTATCTCTATAGTCATGTGATCAAGATGGATCTGTCCGATTCTTCATATTCCATCAACATTGCTGGCCCACAATAACTACCTGACCTGGCGGAGACCTGTGCTCCGGGATGCACTTTTTCTAGTTCAAATAAATCAATTTTTTAAATTTAATATATGAAGGGCATACAAAAAAAATCACTCCGCAGAAACATATGCAGTACCATGCACCTCTGACGTTTTATTTTAACAGTATAGAGCGTCGCAGTTCCCGCCCACTTCCTGTTTTTTTTGGTGCCGGAAGAAAAAACTCAATGCATTTTTCCATTGACATTTCCAAAAATATTTATATCTATTAATTTAAGCCTCGAATCAAGCCATCACGAGATGACATGAATCATGACCATAAAACGTTTTTTTCTGTGATTTTTTTTTATTTTATATTTAATTATATGATATACTATATTTAATAAATACCCTTTGTTTTGCCGTTTTCAACAAAAAAAAAATCACAGAATCAAACGTTTATGGTCATGATTCATGTCATCTCGTGATGGCTTGATTCGAGGCTTAAATTAATAGATATAAATATTTTTGGAAATGTCAATGGAAAAATGCATTGAGTTTTTTCTTCCGGCACCAAAAAAAACAGGAAGTGGGCGGGAACTGCGACGCTCTATTGTTATACCTGTAAAAAATTAAAACACTACACATTGTGCACAACAACCCCTCCCGCTCACTCAGATCAGCTAACACAGGGAAGCTGTCAGAACCTTCCCTAAAACACTCCCTTCTGGCTACCAAACTGTGGAACAAACTTCCCATTGCAGTTAGATCTGCAGACACACTCCCAATCTTCCGCCGTAATCTGAAGACTCACCTCTTCAGACTCCACCCTAGCCCGTAGCACTTGCCGTAGCACTCGCCCTAGCCTTGAAGACCTTGCAAGCTTATGCAAAGGCCAAAATGTATTTTAGATAGCATGTTATGTAGACAGATGCCAGGTTCATGTATCCTATAGTGTGTAGAGTTTCAATGTACAGATTACAGATTTTCTTGTACAGTTTAGACTGATGAGAGGTTCTTGGTTTACCTATGATCCTAGATTACTATTGCTTTACATTTCATGTATTACCTCGTGTTGTCCTTGCTTACTGTAAATTGCTCTGGATTAAGATAGTCAGCTAAATGCTTAAATTGTAAATTGTGTAATTCACACCCCTACTAATAACGTTCCTATTTCCTTAGGTAATGAACTCAGTCGGTGCCTTGGCCAAGTCCATCTATGAGAAGGTGTTCTTGTGGATGGTCATTAGGATCAACGAGATGCTGGCCACCAAGCAGCAGAGAAACTACTACATTGGTGTGCTGGACATTGCTGGTTTTGAAATCTTTGATGTAAGCATGGACTTTTAAGTGGCATTGGACTTGTTTTAAGTGACATGGACTTGTTTTAAGTGGGATACTCATTCTTTTTGTCACAAAGAGACTGCAGGCTAATGATATTTCCACTCACAGTTCAACACCCTGGAGCAGCTTTGCATCAACTTCACCAATGAGAAACTGCAACAGTTTTTCAACCACACCATGTTTGTTCTGGAGCAAGAGGAATACAAGAAGGAAGGAATCCCCTGGGACCTCATTGACTTCGGCATGGACCTGGCTGTCTGCATTGAGCTCATTGAGAAGGTATACAATTATTATTACATCATATTATAATATAATATATTATCATGGGCCTGGCTGTCTGCATTGAGCTCACTGAGAAGGTATACTATTATTTTGTACTTTAATGGACATGATGTCAATATTGTTTTTGTCATTGTCTCTTTTGTCTCCTTTACAAAGCCCTTGGGCATCTTCTCCATCCTTGAAGAGGAGTGCATGTTCCCAAAGGCTTCAGACAAAACTTTCAACGACAAGTTGCATGGCACACATCTTGGAAAGTGTAAAGCCTTTGAGAAGCCCAAGCCTGCCAAAGGCAAGGGTGAGGCCCACTTCTCCCTGGTTCACTACGCTGGAACGGTGGACTACAGTATCACAGGCTGGCTAGAGAAGAACAAAGACCCGTTGAACGACTCTGTGGTGCAGCTGTACCAGAAGTCTTCAGTGAAGCTGCTGTCTGTATTATATCCCCCACCTGAGCCTGAAGGTATGTTTATTAATATAATAATATAATATAATATAATATAATATAATGTGTTCTATCCCCCACCTGAGCCTGAAGGTATGTTTATTAATATAATAATATGATATAATGTGTTCTATCCCCTACCTGAGTCTGAAGGTATGTTTATTAATGTAATAATCCTCCTATAATTCCCCAAACCTCTGTCACCGAAACCTGTTCTGCCCGGTTGTCCTCAGTGGCTGGAGCAAAGGGAGGCAAGAAGAAGGGTGGTTCCATGCAGACTGTGTCTAGTGCTTTCAGGGTAAGAATATTTATTCATTATCATCACAATTATATACCTGTAAGAAGGAAGCATTATTATTATCAACATTATATCCATGTAAGAAATGTAAGAAAGGCACGTCTTTTCATGTTGGAATTAAACAATTTCTGTATCACATGTTGTGAGCTTGTAGATCAGCTATCGTTGATGTATGTTTTAGAAAAATCTAAATCCGCAAAGTAACTAGTATCTAAAGATTTTAAAAAATTGTAGTGTAGGAAAAAGTACAATATTGTATGACTTTTTACTAATAATAAGCCTAATTGGCTCTTTTATGTCTCAATAGGCAAACTTGCACGTGCTGATGACCAACTTGAGGAGCACTCATCCTCACTTTGTGCGTTGCCTGATTCCCAACGAGTCCAAGACTCCAGGTAAACACAGACAATCTATACAATGATATATATATATATTATTATATGATTCCCCACGAGTCCAAGACTCCAGGTAAACACAGAAAATAATAAATTTAAACAATGTTTGTGAGGTGGTCATTTAATGCAACTTTGGCCAGTGTGTGTAACTATTTTGTCCTTGTGATAATATTGAAGCAACATCTTTACAGGCCTGATGGAGAACTTCCTGGTTATCCACCAGCTGAGGTGTAACGGTGTGCTGGAGGGCATCAGAATCTGTAGAAAGGGCTTCCCCAGCAGAATCCCCTATGCTGACTTCAAACAGAGGTATTCATTCCTTTTTCCAGCAGCTTTTAGTTCCACACCTATTAATGCAAAATGACCCACTTTTACAAAACAAGTACAAAGTACTGAATGCCAGCGCAAAATGACCATGAACTTGGGCAAAACAAGTACAAAATACTGAATATCAACGCAAAATGACCATGAACTTTTGTAAAACAGGTACAAAGTACTGAATGCCAGCGCATGTCCCGACGGCGCGTTCATGGACAACAAGAAAGCTTCAGAGAAGCTGCTTGGGTCCATTGACGTTCCCGTTGATGAGTACAAGTTTGGACACACCAAGGTAAACACACTGTGAACCTGGTTTAACATTATCGAAAAGTTGATTTTACAGATGTTACAGTGTTTGTAACATTGTGTTCAGGTGTTCTTCAAAGCTGGTCTGCTGGGTACGCTGGAGGAGATGCGAGATGAAAAGCTGTTTGCTCTGGTCACCTTGACTCAGGCTCTCGCACGAGCTTACATCATGAGGAAGGAGTTTGTTAAGATGATGGCAAGAAGGTACTTTAAAAATATCAATTAATTATTAAGTACAATTTGTAAGTAAACTTTGTCATTACTGTTCAATAAAATGTTGTCAAATCCTAATCCTCTGAAACTGTTTTCCACAGAGAAGCCGTTTTCACCATCCAGTTCAACGTGCGCTCATTCTGCAATGTGAAACACTGGCCATGGATGACGCTGTACTTCAAGATCAAGCCTCTTCTGCAGAGCGCTGAGACTGAGAAGGAACTGGCCAACATGAAGGAGAACTACGAAAAGATGACGACTGACCTGGCTGCTGCCCTGGCCAAGAAGAAGGATCTAGAGGAGAAGATGGTGGCTCTGATACAGGAGAAAAATAACCTCATGCTGTCATCAGCATCAGTAAGTACACTGGACATGGTACAATTCCCTCCCTCAGATCACAAAGCTGTGCTTTTCATGCTCCCTAAGAGTCTGTAAACCAGGCAATTGCAAAAGTATATCTTGACCAGAACAAATGCTGACATCTTTCCTCCCTTGTGTTTTTTCCTTGACCACAAGGGAGATGAAGCATTGAATGATGCTGAGGAGAGATGTGAGGGTCTTATTAAAAGTAAGATCCAGTTGGAGGCAAAGCTCAAAGAGACGACTGAGAGACTGGAGGACGAGGAGGAGATCAATGCTGAACTGACCGCCAAGAAGAGGAAGCTGGAGGATGAATGCTCTGAGCTCAAGAAGGACATTGATGACCTGGAGCTCACCTTGGCCAAAGTGGAGAAGGAGAAACACGCCACTGAAAATAAGGTATAGATTATACACTCTCTGGGGTTTTATCGAGTTAGTAGTCGTTGATGTTGGGCAGAAAACTCCTATCTGATTCTGCATATTTAAACCTTTTGTGTTTTTTCGTAAATTAACGCCCCACTTGATCATACCACAGCGTCACACACACACAAAAAGTAGCAGATCTACAAGCTTGTCGATCTGACCGTGAGGTTTCCACCCGACAGAGACCAAGTGCAATAATAATCTATTCCATGACAACACTTATTTAGGTGAAGAACCTGACCGAGGAGATGGCCTCTCAGGATGAGGGACTTGCTAAGCTGACCAAGGAGAAGAAGGCCCTCCAAGAGGCCCATCAGCAGACCCTGGATGACCTGCAGGCAGAGGAAGACAAAGTCAACACTCTGACCAAGGCCAAGACCAAGCTGGAGCAGCAAGTTGACGATGTGAGTTTTACCAAAGTGAATCGGATGTTTGGAACACATTATGTTTATTGTTTCACTGAATGATGATGAACAAATAATTGATCATTGTACAGCTGGAGGGTTCCCTGGAGCAAGAGAAGAAGCTCCGCATGGACCTGGAGAGAACCAAGAGAAAGCTGGAGGGTGATCTGAAACTGGCCCAGGAATCCATCATGGACCTGGAGAATGACAAGCAACAGTCTGATGAGAAGATAAAGAAGTAATGTGGACAAACACTATGTATAATTAATAATAGAAATAGTGATAATTCATATTTATAATAATATCAATATGAAATGTCATGGAGAGAAAGCACCTGCAGAATGACATTAACATAATAATGTGCTGTATTCCACAGGAAGGACTTTGAAGTAAGCCAACTTCTGAGTAAGATTGAGGATGAACAATCTTTGGGGGCTCAGCTGCAGAAGAAGATCAAAGAACTCCAGGTATTTTTATTTTCTGTAAAATCATTAGTAAGAGTGAATTATTACTTTCAGATGTTAATCTAACAACATTAATCTAAAAGGCTCGTATTGAAGAACTGGAGGAGGAGATCGAGGCAGAGCGTGCTGCTCGTGCCAAGGTTGAGAAGCAGAGAGCTGATCTCTCCAGGGAACTTGAGGAGATCAGTGAGAGGCTGGAGGAGGCTGGTGGAGCCACCGCTGCTCAGATAGAGATGAATAAGAAGCGCGAGGCTGAGTTCCAGAAGCTGCGTCGTGACCTTGAAGAGTCCACCCTGCAGCATGAAGCCACCGCCTCTGCTCTCCGTAAGAAACAGGCTGACAGCGTTGCTGAACTGGGTGAACAGATCGACAACCTCCAGCGTGTTAAGCAGAAACTGGAGAAGGAGAAGAGCGAATACAAGATGGAGATCGATGACCTCTCCAGCAACATGGAAGCTGTTGCTAAGGCAAAGGTATGATGGAATGCCTGTGGATAATATAATGCTTGAGATAATACTTGTTGAATGAACCAATCAGGAAAAAAATTAGGTAATATTATGTAGGTTTGTTCAATGATTGAATATGTTCATGTCCAGGGAAATCTTGAGAAGATGTGCCGCACCCTTGAAGATCAACTTGGTGAACTCAAGGCTAAGAGTGATGAGAACGTTCGCCAGATCAATGATGTTGGAGCTCAGAGAGCAAGACTGTTGACAGAAAACGGTAAATGTTCATCTTAAAGTCTACTTTGTCTACATGGTTTGTCAATGGTACTTGAGCAAATTGACCCTAATTAGAGATAATGCTTAAGTCATCTCTGGACTTTGTTGTTTGAAATATTAAAATTGCTAACTAGGTGAGTTTGGTCGTCAACTGGAGGAGAAAGAAGCTCTGGTCTCACAGCTCACCAGAGGCAAGCAGGCCTTCACCCAGCAGATTGAGGAGTTGAAGAGAGTCGTTGAAGAGGAGGTTAAGGTGAGGAACAGTTTTCTTTTTTCTTTTTCTTTTTTATAAATAGGCCTAGTTTCATTCAGCTGACATTATTTTGGCCATTTTCTTTCGACAGGCAAAGAATGCCCTTGCTCATGCTGTGCAATCAGCTCGCCATGACTGTGACCTTCTGAGGGAGCAGTTTGAGGAGGAACAGGAAGCCAAGGCGGAACTGCAGCGTGGAATGTCCAAGGCCAACGCTGAGGTTTGTCAGTGGAGGAGCAAGTATGAGACTGATGCTGTCCAACGCACTGAGGAGCTGGAGGAAGCTAAGTAAGTGATCAGAGTTTTACACTATCAGTCACCACTATTTATAAGTGATCAGTGTTTTACGCAATCAAGTACCACTCACTATACAAAGTAGGTGATCAATGTTTTACACTATCAGGTACCGCTCTCTATACAAAATATTGCCAACATTAATTTGATTCCATTCAAAACTGATTAACAGGAAGAAGCTTGCCCAACGTCTTCAGGAAGCTGAGGAGCAAATCGAAGCTGTGAATTCCAAGTGTGCCTCTCTGGAGAAGACCAAACAGAGACTCCAGGGTGAAGTGGAAGACCTCATGATTGACGTGGAGAGGGCCAATGGTTTGGCTGCCAACCTTGACAAGAAACAGAGGAACTTCGATAAGGTGCTTTGACATTCATTAGTTTCAAACATAATAATTCCTCCGTAAAGTGGGGTAAATGACACATGTCATTACAAATGCTGTGCAGGTCTTGGCAGAATGGAAACAGAAGTTTGAAGAGGGCCAGGCAGAACTGGAAGGAGCTCAGAAAGAGGCTCGTTCTCTCAGCACTGAGTTGTTTAAGATGAAGAACTCCTACGAGGAGTCTCTGGACCAACTGGAGACCATGAAGCGTGAGAACAAGAACCTGCAACGTGAGTCTTTCTCTACATCATTATTTTAACAGTTTCAATATGTTTTTTGCATATTTATTTTGAGACAAAAGCTGCTGTTGTTAACGGGTCAAAATGTCATCATTTTACTTCTAAAATTATTTAAATGCTCAAGATCAATTTTGGATTAGGGCTACACCAACTTTATTCAAATGCAAATACAAAATACTTGCTGACTGAAAAGTTCCTCATTTATTTTCAATCCACTGCAGAGGAGATCTCAGACCTGACTGAACAGATTGGTGAGACTGGAAAGAACATCCATGAGCTGGAGAAGTCCAAGAAACAGGTGGAGACAGAGAAGTCAGAGATCCAGACAGCCCTGGAGGAAGCTGAGGTAAAACTTTTAGCTTCTAGATGAAGAATGCAATTGTCTATAGTGTAGCGACCCCACAGAAGTGGCCCGGACATAACTCAATCCTCTGAGTGAGCTAGCTCTCTTGATATTGCCTGTTGCGTGCCTGTTGCGTGCCGAACTGGTGAGTTGGCGATCCGGGTTCAATCCCAGCTCAGGTCGTTGCACTATTCGCTACATTGGTGTCAGTAGTGGGATGCCTCTCCTCGTACGTGGAATGTTAAGCGCTTAGACTTGAATGGGGGGTAGTGTTGCGACCACACAGAAGTGGCCCGGCTGAACTTGCTCCTTTGAGCGAGCTAGCTCTCTTAGCGTTGCCTGTTACGTGCCAGACTGGTGAGTTGGCAATCAGGGTTCGGTCCCAGCTCAGGCCATGCTCTGTTCACTATAATATTTTAGATTTCTTTCAATAAGTTTTATATTCAAACATTGTAGCAGTATATAATCTTACATGTTGATCCTGTGTTACATTTTAGGGTACTCTGGAGCACGAGGAGTCCAAGATTCTTCGTGTGCAACTGGAGCTCAACCAGATCAAGGGTGAGGTCGACAGAAAGCTGGCAGAGAAGGATGAGGAGATGGAGCAGATCAAGAGGAACAGCCAGAGGGTGATTGACTCCATGCAGAGCACTCTGGACTCTGAGGTTAGGAGCAGAAACGATGCCCTGAGGAT
This sequence comes from Gymnoscopelus braueri, assembly GCF_963280865.1. Lineage (NCBI taxonomy): Eukaryota > Metazoa > Chordata > Actinopteri > Myctophiformes > Myctophidae > Gymnoscopelus > Gymnoscopelus braueri. The sequence continues at coordinate 56,095,869 of NC_137606.1, forward strand.
CAAGAAGAAGATGGAGGGAGACCTGAATGAGATGGAGGTTCAGCTGAGCCACGCCAACCGCCAGGCTGCTGAGGCCCAGAAGCAGCTGAGGAACGTACAGGGACAACTTAAGGTGCAAAACATTGTAGTTAGTAGACAGATACATAATCAAACAGTGGAGCTGCTCTGATTTTTTTTTGTCACATTCTGATGTTTCTTTTCACTACCTCAAATGTGATTTATTTTAGGATGCCCAACTGCACCTTGATGATGCTCTCAGAGCTCAAGAAGATCTGAAGGAACAAGCTGCCATGGTGGAGCGTAGGAATGGCCTCATGGTTGCTGAGATTGAGGAGCTGAGAGTGGCTCTGGAACAGACAGAGAGAGGCCGCAAAGTGGCTGAGCAAGAACTGGTAGATGCTAGTGAGCGCGGTGGACTGTTGCACTCTCAGGTACGTAAGTCAATAAAAAAACTTCAATTTTCAGAATAAAACAATGTTTACTTCATGCTTACTTACAATGTTCAACGGAATCTTTATTTTAGAACACAAGCCTTTTGAACACCAAGAAAAAGCTTGAGGCTGACCTGATCCAGGTCCAAGGTGAAGTGGACGACAGCGTTCAAGAAGCAAGGAATGCTGAGGAGAAGGCAAAGAAAGCAATCACTGATGTAAGTTAGGATGTCCAACCCTTATCTATTAGATATCCTCATGTCGTGCTTGATATAAACATACAATACAATATAAACATACAATACAATACAAACATGACTTTCCAGGCTGCCATGATGGCCGAGGAGCTGAAGAAGGAGCAGGACACTAGCTCTCACCTGGAGAGAATGAAGAAGAACCTGGAGGTCACAGTCAAGGACCTGCAGCACCGTCTAGATGAGGCTGAGAACCTGGCTATGAAGGGAGGCAAGAAGCAGCTCCAGAAACTGGAGTCTAGGGTAAGATGTAGTTTACTTCAACACAGGTTATAGTCATAGACAATGAAATAGGAAGAAATAACCTCATAATGTATAATTCAACTGTGAAGGTGCGTGAGCTGGAGGCAGAGGTTGAAGGTGCACAGAGAGGTGGAGCAGATGCTATTAAAGGTGTCCGCAAGTACGAGAGGAGAGTGAAGGAGCTGACATACCAGGTACTGTATATCATGTTCACTAAATAGCCATCATGCCTCTGACTAAATTAATGGATTGCATGAACATACAACTAATGTTATTAATTCACTCTGACTCTAGACTGAAGAGGACAAGAAGAATCTTGGCAGGCTTCAGGATCTGGTAGACAAACTGCAGATGAAGGTGAAGGGCTACAAGAGGCAGGCTGAAGAAGCGGTAAGACAAATATACATATTGATGAATTTTCACTTGTGGCTGCCATGGGCATAGTACTGTTGTCATAGTGTCAACTAAGGAATACTAGGAATCGGTTATGTAGAACTGACCAACAGCAGAGCATATTTCAGTGTCCATCTCGCTGCTTTCCATGAGCGGCATATGGAACCACAATGCACATGTGCTGCAATGTGTTTCAGGCAAAATGGTAAACATTTCCAAAATGGACTACAGAAAGCGATAGATTTTGTTCCCTCTAAGCTGGGATTTTTCGCTTAGGGTGCCGAACAAGGTCAAGAACACAGCCATGACTGCGCTGCTCCAATGAGAACCTGTCAAGGCTCATTCATGTGGTCCCAAGGTAGCCTGGTAAAGCCCCTCCCTCCGGAATTCTCATTAAATACAAATGAGATTTCTGGAGGGAGGGTTTACCAGGCTAGTCCCAAGGCCCTCATGAACATGCCACTTGGGCTTCTGCATTAGCCACAACCACACTTTACAATTTCCTGAAATGTTCTTGTTTGGACTATAATTGCAAGATGCTCTTTTCAAATATTGAGGCTTTGAACCATCTCTATCATATTGTAGGAGGAAGCAGCCAACACTCACCTGTCCAAGTGCAGAAAGGTTCAGCATGAGCTGGAGGAGGCTGAAGAGCGTGCTGACATCGCTGAATCCCAGGTCAACAAGATGAGAGCTAAAACTCGTGACTCCAAGGTAAATACATGAAGGCAATATGAAGGTTCATTATGTTGACTATCTTTAACTAAGATTTAACTAAAGATTCATGTTGAATATCTAAAATTATTTTTCTATTTTTACAGGGAAAAGAAGCTGCTGAATAAGTTCTCCAATTCAAGTCAATGTACAAAGTCATAAAATATGACCCATTGTATTCAATAAAGGCAACAAAATAATAAATAATATTGTCAGGTTTGAGTATTCTGGTTCCAACTCACATGTCCACTACTATTTTGTAAACCCATTGCAAAGATAAATAAATGTGTAATTAATCTAATACATTTTCAATGCAAATCACAGAATGCTTTTCTAGTGCCAATACCTCGTCAGCATGCTCATAATAATAATAATAATAATAATATTTTTTATTTGTAATGCACTTTATATTTGAACCAAATCTTAAAGTGCTACATATCAAAAACCAAAATATATATAGGCCTATATAATAACTAGAAAAAGTGCTCCTCGGAGCACAGGTCTCCGCCAGGTCAGGTAGGTTATTGTGGCCTCCTGGTGGCGCTATAATAGGCCAATATGAAAAGGCTGCCATTTCTTCTTAGGCCTTTCACGGCAAGCAGGCACCGCATTTCTGATTTGAGGCATTTTGTTCCAAAAATGTGTTTTGCTAAATTAGACCTGCTGGTGGCGCCGTAACAGGCCAATGTGAAAAGGGGGGCATCTATTCCTCGGCCTAGTGGGAATGTGCATGCAAAATTTCACGGAAATTGCACGCTGCGTTCATGATTTGAGGCATTTTGTTCAAAACGGACCAATCCTGCAGACTTTGGAAGCAAATGTTAGCCAATTAGGATGGAATATGAAATATCGGACAGATCCGTCAGGATCACATGACTATAGAGATACTGTGTACCGATCTGCGTGATTTTTGGACAGAATCTGAAGGAGTAATATCCAAAAATGTGTTTCACAAAAGTCGGCCTCTTGGTGGCGCTATAAAAAGCAGGTGTGAAAAATGCAGGGCCTCTAGGGAGTGTGCATGCAAAGTTTCACGCAGATCGGTGGGCAGTTGTAGTTAAAAATGCCAAACGGCCTGTTATGGCGCCACCATGAGGCTAATTTGAAAATGTTGAAGTGCCATTTTGTCCTCGGCCTATGGGAATGTGCGTGCAAAATGTCACGGAAATTGCACGCTGCGTTCATGCTTTGAGGCATTTTGTTCAAAACAAACTAATCCTGCAAACTTTGGAAGCCAATCTTAGGCAATCAGGACGGAATATGGGAATACTGTGTACCGATTTGTGTGATGTTTGGACAAAATCTGTAGGAGTAATATAAAAAAAAATGTTTTGCACAAATCGGCCTCCTGGTGGCGTTATAACAGGCCAATCGGAAACATTTGGGGCAGAGGTTTGGCTTTGGCATCCAGGAAGTGTGTGTGCACAGTTTTGCAGTGACCACGTCAATGGTGCCGGATATTAGCTGCTCACAGATGGACGGACGGACGGACGGACAGACAGACAATAATTCCAAAGGGGCTGTTGAAATGCTTTAGCACTGTGAGATTACAGCAGTGGGTATATATTAACAAATGGTGTGACCAGGATAAAGGACAACAATTGTGGATTAAATGATTTAAAACCCTTATGCTATATGTATCCTATAAATAAGTACTCTTGGTCCCCTCCTTTTTTCCCTCGACACCAAATCACTTTATTACAATTTTATTTTATTATTGCCACCTACTGCCACCTACGTACCTCCACCACAACCACCAGCTCAGCCCTCTGCCACCTACGTACCTCCATCTTCCATGCCTGGTGCCACAGGACAGGAACCTGAAGAACAGTTGGTAAGCACACTTTTGTATAACTAAAATGACACATTAAATGGCTAACAAAATGCAAAATGAATTGTCCTTAAAGTTGTACAATGCAGAATCACAAATAACGATTTTTAGCAACCTCTGCTGGTCACTACCGTCACTGCATACAATTTCCCTAGTCCTCGATTACCCAGAATTCCATTCGTTTTCACCGGAAGCCGGAAGCGTTTCAAAAAGCGATCTTTTAATTGTTTTATACTATCTACGGATCGTTTCTCTTAGCCAGTGGAGCATTAGTTACCATGAGCTGTGCTTTCTTTTTCTGTTTTTTTTCGATCTTCCAATCCTACATTATCTTAAAATCAGCGTGAGGTTCCTTTTTGTTAATAGCGCGGTAGTTCCTGGCCAAACAGGAAACCGTTGCGGTAGTTCCTGAGGACGTCGGCCACGACGTCATGACGTTGGCCAGGAACGTCATTTTCCCGGGAAAGTCCCCCCCGTACACGTTCAATAGAAAATATATAAATAAAAGGCTTCCGGGGGTGAAATTCACGGAGTGGGTGTTGTGAAACTTTTGCCACTCGCAAAAGATATACAATTTAACTTTAGTTTTGTTGAAAACGTTACCTAGTATTACTTTAAGCAATTATCACTTCTATTGTTTGTACTTTTCTATTGTAGGCTGTGGATGAGCATAATATACCGGACATGGACCGTGTGGACAGCCTTGATGTATATTTAGTAGGCCTGCGCCATCAGACACGTATGACCTTGAACAGCCAGGAGGCCAGTACCATCAAAGGCCTGTGGCAAAACCTGCTACCTTATGACCAGCAGCGTGTGGTCTTTGCTGCTAGGTACCAGGACAAGCTAAATACGGGGAGGATCAGGTCTCCCTGTGTCAGGCTCTGTGGGATACACAGGGGTCCCAAGAAAGAAGTGAGTAAGAACCTGTTAAGATGGACTCTCGTCCTTAGAGACTATCTCCATACCCGGCAGCTGATTTTGGCCAATGGGGACGTTCTGCGAGTGACCAGCATAATGCTGGTGCAAGTGAACCAGAAAACTCTCAGTGGTACGTGACACGGGTCAAGATGGAGGCAGGATCTTGCGTTGGTTCTACAGGGGATTTAACCTGCCTACTGCTATGCCTGGGGCTGCTGGGCCCCTTCCAGCTGCTAATGTCCGCCCCACTCTTCCTCCTCAACCGCCATGGTATTCAGCATGTCTACCACCTGCCACAGAGTACAGTAGGGCAAGCTAAGACGAGAAAAAAGGTCAACGGATGAAGTTGCTGCCACCACGTCAAAGACTGTCAGCACAGAGGCAGCTACTCTCAAAGCCTCCCGTTGCTGTGTTTGTCCAAGACCCTGTCACAGCCGCCCCTGCACCCTCACTCCTCCCTCAAACTCTCCTTTTGTCTCATGTTCCTACCTTAGCACCCCACCTCGTTCCTATGCTCTTTACTGTCTCCCAGACCTCAGCTGTTCTCCCTGCTCCACCTGTACCACATGTCCAAAGACGACGTGCCTCTAAGGCCAGATTCAACAAGCGGACAGTGGAGGAAAATTCATGCAGAAAGTGTGGAGGAAACAGGACACAGCCAATACAAGGACACAATATACTGCCCAATTACAGAGAGCATATCAAAGGAGGAGAGGCTAGTAGACAAAAAAAATTAAATGAGCGGTTGTGTTCATCTTAAAAGATGTTTGCCTTTCCCTAACTTTACACTTTGTGTATGTTTGTAATTTGTAATGTTGTTGTGACTTGCTTTTATTATTCTTGTGCCAATCTGGGAACCCATCGTCAAAAAAAAGGAAAAACAGCTCCCTCTGCTGTTTTTTTGAGAGATTATTCAAGAACAGGTAAATGGTTTTGGAAAGATGTTAATATACTTTTACCTCAAGGATCCAGATTACTTCTATGTGTACATACCATGCATTCCTCTATATCCCTGCTCCACTAGTACATTACTGTTCAATTAGTTATTTGCTGTAAACTATCCCCTGGAACAGTGTTCTGAGACTTGAGATAATCCGTTGATCCCCATTGGAGGGGAGATAAGTTCTGGTGTCATAATATTCAAGATGTTTATTTATTACATCTCATACAGAGTAAGATAATAAAAAATAAGTAGTAAAAAGTGTGTAGATTTATCATAATGGCAGCAGCATTAGTTAGAACTAGAAAATATTGTTCCTGAAGAAACAATATGCGCTCGCTTCAAGGCAAACATTTATAGTATAAAAAGTCCCGGGCAGTGCTCAGTTTTTATCCGGAATAAATAAATAAATATATGTATGTATGTATGTATGTATGTATGTATGTACAGTATATGTATGTATATATATATATATATATATATATATATATATATAGCTCCATGTCCCGTCTCCATGTAAACGGATGAAACGGCAAAACGTGTGTCGTGTGTCGCCAGATGTTGTGAGAGAAATAAGCAGCCAGTTCTATGAAAACAAGCCCCAAAGAGGCAACATTAGCACTTTAAACCTATACAGTACATTGGCTATTTGAAAATAGCCGATCTACAAGCTCACAGTGAGCTTGTAGATCTGCTATTTTCAAAAATATCTTGAAAAGAAATGGTGAAATAATATTATATATAATATTATATATAATAATATATTTTATTTATTTATTTTGCCCTTTTCTCTAGAGACCGTTGTCGTGTAAAGGGGGCCCTTAGTCTTTGACTGTGTTGTGTCTGTGTGTTGACGTGGCTCTGGTTGATCAGCTGTTTCCAATCTCCTAATTGTCATCAGTTACGCACCTGCTTGCATAGCTGATGGTAGTATGGGGATGGAGGGGGAGTGTTAAGGCGGGGGGGTGGGTGATGGGTGTGGGGTGCTGCCCCACTGGCTATGGGTTGTGTGCCGCCAGGCTCCACTGAGCTTGTAGATCAGCTACAGGGAGGGAGGTATGGGGTGTTACAATCCCGTCTAGGGGAAATAAAGGATTGTCACATAACAGATTGGCAAGTGAAGTTTTGTTTTTATTATTGACCTTTTAGCTTTGCATGATTTTGACAATGAAGTGATTTTTAATACATGATTTTAAACAATAGGAAATAGCACCTGGCACAAAACAAATAAACCAACCTAAACCTAAACATGCTTTCAAACTTAACTAACCTAACCAACACCAAACAAAAATTACAATAGAATTCTAATCTAATCTCACTGCTCTAATCTAAACTACATTTTACAAAAACCTGGCGCCAGTAGCTCTAAACAACAGCCACAACAGGGTTGTGGTTGGGAGTCAAACCGCTTGGTGGCAGATCAAACAATCAACCTACCAGGCTTAGATTCTTAACTACTTATTATCATTGTACCTTCAGAACACTTGCAGTACACCAGTAAGTTTAATGAAGGGTAACTGAATATTATAGGGATAGCAAATTACAGAACAAGACTAGAAAAAGTGCTCCTCAGAGCACAGGTCTCCGCCAGGTCAGGTAGGTTATTTTGGCCTCGTGGTGGCGCTATAATAGGCCAATGTGAAAAAGGTGCCATTTCTTCCTAGGCCGTGCACGGCAATCGGACACTGCATTCATGATTTGAGGCATTTTGTTCTAAAAAAGTTTTTTGCTAAATTTGACCTGCTGGTGGCGCTACAACAGGCCAATGATAAAAGGGTGGCATTTCTTCCTCAACATAGTGTGAATGTGCGTGGAAAGTTTCACAGCAATCAGACGCTGCGTTCCTGATTTTCGGCATTTTGTTCAAAACAAGCCACTACTGCAAACTAGATGTTAATCTTAGCCAATCAGGATGGAATATGAAAAATCAAAGGTGTCGGAGATTAGCTGTTCACAGACGGACACACACACACGGACACACGGACGGACGGACGGATGGACAGGGTGCAAAACATACTCTCTCGCCATGCCTTTCGGCCTGGCGGAGACAACAAGCATGACAACTTGTCAAGCGGGTAGAGGACAGTACTTTTGCAAAACTAACCCCGCCCCCCCCACTTAAGTGTTCACAGGTCTTAAATAGTCTTCTCAAACCAATCACTGGAAGCAGTGGTGATTGGCAGCCAGCCATCAGGCGATGGTCAGCACCTGGAAGTGATTTGAACACCTGAAAGGGATAGTTCACCCTCAAAATAACTTTTTTTCTATCGATTAGTCACCCCATGGAGTCTTGAATTCATGGATATTTATTAGTTTTTGTCGCATTCCTGAGCCAGTAATTTGATGACTGTGTGTATTTCCGGTAGGAGACACAAAGAGTCTCCTTTGTGTCTCCTACCGGATACAATAGCCGATAGGAGACGGTAATCAAATTATTGGCTTAGGAATGCAACAAAAGCTAAAAAATCTCCATGAATTCAAGGCTTCATGGGGTGTGTAATTGATAGAAAATAAGTAATTTTTTGGGTGAACTACTCCTTTAAGTAAAAGTACACAACATTTTACTTGAGTAAACGTACTTAGTTACTTTCCACCACTAGTAGCATGTGACTGTATAGTATGAATGTGAGGCACAGTGTGTATGGCTCGTAGATCGGCAATTTTGTTGTGTGTGGCGGTGAGGTATGGGGTGTGTTTGTGTGTGTGTGTGGGGGGGGGGGGGGAGTTTTACAAATATTTTAGCATCAAAACATAATTTGTGCATCAAAGTGATTTCTTGGTCCATTTAGATGGTTAAAACAATAAGGAAGTTTATTTTATTCATTGTGTTTTATTTTTGCACGGTGTAGGTGGGGATCGAACCCACGACCTTTGGATCCTCACCAAGCATACCTAAAAACCGTTGACGACCAGAGTTGACTTGTTCCCTTTTGCCAATGTAGCTACGTTGATTAAAATTCATAAGAGAGTGTAGTGTGTGTGTGTGCGTGCGTGCGTGCGTGCGTGCGTGCGTGCGTGCGTGCGTGCGTGCGTGCGTGCGTGCGTGCGTGCGTGTGTGTGTGTGCCTGGATTAGGACAACTTCAGACACAGCACACAAGTTGGTGGCGGTTTTTATAACATCTCAACCTAAACTGACTTTCTACAATATTAACATCTAAATGCACACAACCGTTGTAACTGAAACATTATGTAGATGAAGCGACCAGTGCTTGGAAAGCTCTGTCTAATTACTGCTTGGTTACAATGTAAACACCTTGTGTTTATATTTGGAAGCCTCGGTCATGTCCATAAGTGAGAGGCCTGCAGATTTCAGGAATGACCAAGCCAAGAGCTAAGGCATTGGCAATTTCTGTTCAGTGTCTGTGATAACTGTCAGTCGCCACATATGGAGGAGACGATGCTTCCTGTATCCTTGATCTGTATCCTGAAACACTTGTTGTTGAGTTTCCCAAGCTTGTGCATGTATTTTGTAAATTGTTTGTGTTCAAGAATTTCATGATAAATGTGAATGCAAATGAAGATGTTGACTGACTGACAGTGTGACTGAGTTCTTGTTGTCCTAGTCTAGTCTTCTTTGTCTTGTCCTATTCTTTTGCTTTATTGTTAAATTAGCTGTGACATTGTAATGTGATTCAAATGTTTGTTATCAGGGCGTCCTTGAAAAAGAGAGCTTGCTCTCAATGGGTTTCCCTGAATAAATAAAGGAAAAAGAAAGAAAGAAAGAAAGTCCTACGTTTTTTCTCTTTTTCTCTGTCTTTGGACTGCGCCTCTGTGCTGGAAATCTGGATGGGGACTCTAATAAGATGGACAAAATAAGGCAAAGACAACAGTTCAGAGTTTAAAAGAATGAGTGATTATATTTTAGTAGTAAAATAGGAGACAGCAGCAGAGACATGCAATGGGAATACCCCTGGTCTGGCTCGCAGAACACTAACTGGTCTCACCTTATATACCAGGCAGCTACCCCAATGGCTTCATGGCTATATGGTCATACACCCTATGTTTATCTCAGAATTTAACACCATTCTGTAGGAACACATGGCACTAACACATGGCACACCAAAACAGGAAACTACAGGTGTCACAGATCAAAGAGAGTCTCACAAAGCATTCCTCAGCTGTTGCTGGAGTCAGCAGATGGAGGAGAGAGGCCTATTTATAAAGCACGGTATATTATTTGAGTTCATATTAAATGTTTACTCCTCAGAAATCCTCAACAACCCGGGCCAGTGTAATAACTGGATTGGGGACGCACTACAAACACCGAACCTATGAACCTATATGAATAGAGCAGATTTGGGGAGGGCTCGTTCACTGGACCTTTCCAGGGGCCCAGCTAGTTCTGTGCTCAGCCCTTTTTGATTGATTGAATACTTTATTAACACAATTATTACCAGTACAGGTAATACAGTCAGAGGTTATGCCTGACTATAGTCTATTCATTAAAGCCTCTAGATTAGTGTTTAGGCAATCTGCTTGATTTGATAGGCAAGCTGTGACAATCTTGGACTGTATCAGCTGTGTGAGAGAGGCTGAGTGTGCAATACATTACATAGTCTGTTAATGAGTCATTTGATGCTGAAATGTAATGCTGAAATGAAATGTGATGAGCACAAGGAATGAAAATAACATTCATTGGATGACATTAGGGGGCAAGGGCCAAGCCTTAATCCCAGCTAGACATGCCTACGTACAAAGTATGTATAAGTAGGCTATTAGCTGCAAAATGTATTTAATGTACTGTACTTTCCATCTTTGAATATTAACCAATTCCAAGTAATGTATTTGACAAGACATACTGACACCTAGGGAAGAAACCCAACACCCTGCCACCCTCCCAGTTATACAGATTATTTGCATGCAGGCAGCAGTGATTAAAGTTATAGCCACTGGCAAATAGATACCACGAAGCAAGTTCACCTCAAATACCAAGTTTGGGGTGAATGTTGAAAGTATCATTTACAGTTCCATAAGGGTCATTCCTCCTTTGTCCTTCTCTCTCCCTTCTAGCAAACACCATTAGTGTGTATTGGAAAAGCTGAAAAGAAGTGATCTAAAAGTTAGACACAGCAATGAAAGTCATAATATACCTCAACCTTTTAAAGTTTAAATTTAGTTTGTGAGTGAGTTAAAGCATGCTGAAGCAACATGATTGGAAGATACAGAAGAACAAGTGAAATAAAAAAGGAAATGATTTCCCATAGACTTTATTGGGTGTTTAATATTAAATATAAATATATTAAATATTAAAAAAAAACTACAAAACATTTCAAAATGACATGAACAAGCGCAAGTTTCCACAGTAACCTGATTTGTTTTTACAGTTTGAATGGAGTTTCTAGGTGGAAGTGTGTAGGACTAGTAGTTTTGGAGGACATGAGTGTATTCGTTGCTGCTGCACACAACAATACATTTTCATGAATCACACCCCAGAATTTATCAGTTTCAGTGATTGGTTTAAATTCATGTGAATTAACTATAATTATACATTGTTATTAGCATTTTATAATGCATTATAGACATGGGCTTAAGTGTTACCAGAATTTCTGAAACATCTACCGTATGAAGTAAATGAATGGAAAATAACTTCTTGAATGGCAATGAATTATGTAAAAGATTTTACACACTGCACACACATACACACAAAAGCTTTCGAAGAGAAGCAGAATCAGTGCTAATGGCTAGGACGGATATGGCCCTTTAAGAAGCCAAAAGTCTGTTGCCTTCAACTGTGTGATACATGGGACCACAATGAAAACAATCCTTTTTAGCCTTAATGTCTGACTGTATCTTGTGCTGTTTACATTTCTGACTAATAACGTATTCAATCAATCAATCAATCAATCAGTCAATCACCTGTTTTGTTTGAGATTCAGTGTAACAGGTTGATGGTCGTGCATCAACTACGGCTGGCATCCCACCTTAGTACTGAATTGTCAATCTGGTCAAATTGATTAATTCGTTTTGCCGTGGGAAGGGTGCGGGTCGCCTCTGGTCTGAGAGGCGAGAGGAGAGAGAGAAAACAAAGTCCAGTATGTGGTTAGTCTTATCTTCTTGATTTATATTACAGATAGGAAGAATAAAAGTAATATAAAACCCACTTTACATCAGATTATTCGAAGCGTTACTCTCTCTCTCTCTCTCTCTCTCTCTCTCTCTCTCTCTCTCTCTCTCTCTCTCTCTCTCTCTCTCTCTCTCTCTATATATATATATATATATATATGTATATATATATATATATATGTATATATATATATATATATATATATATATGTATATATATATATATATATGTATATATATATATATATATATGTATATATATATATATATATATATATATATATATATATATATATATATATATATACATTTATATATATATATATATATACATATATATATATATTATCTAATGATTAGATATTTGATAATAATGATATCCATTCCCACTGTGTAACAACCCATTGAAACGTCAAACGCCATTAGAAACTCTGTTAGATTCCCGGAAACACACAACCTTGGTTCTAGTGATTGGTACAGTAGGCCTGTACTGTCTTTCTCATGCGTTATTTTTTTTTTAATAATAATTATTAAATAAATAAATGGTTTGAAGTTATACTGTGCTTATATAGGAAGGGCATGTCTGATTAAAATAATAGCAAATATCGAAATATTGAATCAAGTAACTTAAAAACTGTCTGGGGTGCTCACAAAGGCCAGAATAGACGTTAAAATGACCCCAGAAGTGAAATAACCCCTAATAACCACTAAGGAGGTCATGAGGGATTGTGGGGTGGTAGTGGGTTTGTAGGGTGGTAGTGGGTTTGTAGGGTGGTAGTGGGTTTGTGGGGTGGTGGGTGGTTTGTGGGATGGTGGACATTTTACAAATGTGGAAAAAAGAAAAAGAGCACTTCACATCACCTTCAAGTTGTTTTCAAAATCTGTAAAAAAAATAATATATACTAATCTAAATCGGCAAAGTAACTAGTAACTAAAGTTGTCAAATTATTGTTGTGGAATAAAAGCACAATATTTGTCTCAGAGATGTAGTGGAGTAGAAGTGAAAGTATTGAAAATGGGGAATACCCCAGTAAAGTAAAAAATACCTCATAATTGTACTTAAGTACAGTACTTGAGTATATGTAGGCTACTAGGTTAGTACATTTACAGCTTAAACCTTTAGATGCATTAAAGCTTAGTTACTTTACACCACTGCAGATACTTCATAATGTTTTATGTAGAGTTGCTCAGTGATTGTAATCTAGATGTAATCAATATAATATAATAGTTCTCAGTGATGGAAGAAGTACTTGTTTTACTTAAATAAAAATATCAATACCCGTAGAAATAGTCTGTTACAAGAAGAAGTTTGGTATTCTAAATTTACTCGAGTGAAAGTACAAAAGTATTGGCATAAAAATATCTTAAAAGTAAAAGTATTTATTATGCAGAAGGTCCCATTTCACAAGATTTCAAATGTATAAAATGTATTAAAATCCTTGGAAAATAGCAGATCTACAAGCTCACAAATTGGAAATACTCCAATAATCTATCTCTAGCACCCCACTCTCTGGTGGGACGCTATTTTAAAGACGTCATACGCACGTCGCTTATACACTACAGGTTACACAACGGACAATTGATATGCATCTAGGCTCATTCCTATGTTGGTGTGACACCTGGCTGTCTGCAGCCTTTGTAAACTTTGTTGAGGTGTGAACTTAAGGGTTGTCTTTAATAGATGCATGTGCGTGCTCCTGCTCAGCACTCGGTTCCACAGATATATTGTGAAAATAGCCGATCTACACAATGTTTGCCTCTTTATTGTCTCCGCCAGGCCGAAAGGCATGGCAAGAGAGTATGTTTTCGCCCCTGTCCGTCCGTCCGTCCGTCCGTCCGTCCGTCCGTCCGTCCGTCCGTCCGTCCGTCCGTCCGTCCGTCCGTCCTGTCTGTGTGTTACCACCAAATCTCCGGCACCGTTGGCCCGGTCGCTCCGAAACTGTGCACACATTTTTCACATGGGTCCGTTATAGCGCCACCTGGAGGCCGATTTGTTCAAAACCTTTTTTTTTTACATTACTCCTACAGATTTTACCCAAACGTCATGCAAATCGGTACACAGTATCTCTATAGTCATGTGATCAACACGGATCTGTCCCATTCCCCATATTCCATTCTCATTGGCTAAGGTTGCCTTCCAAAATTTGCAGGATTGGTCCGTTTTGAACAAAATGCCTCAAATCATGAACGCAGCTTGTGATTTCCGTGAAATTTCACAAACACATTCCCACTAGGCCGAGGAAGAAATGCCACCTGCCATTTTTCACATCAGCCTCATGGTGGCGCTATAAAAGGCTGATTTGTGTTTTTAACTATAACTGCACCGATCTGCGTGAAACTTTTCACGCACACTCCCTAGAGGCCAAGGAAAAACATCCGCCCTGCATTTTTCACATTTTCCTTTTATAGCGCCACCAAGAGGCCGACTTATGTAAAACACATTTTTGGATATTAAGCCTTCACATTTTATCCAAATTTCACACAAATCGGTACACATGATCTCTATAGTCATGTGATCAAGATGGAACTGTTTGATTTTTCATATTTCATCCTGATTGGCTAACAATGACATCTAAAGTTTGCAGAAGTGGCCCGTTTTGAACAAAATGCCACAAATCATGAACGCAGCGTCCGATTGAGGTGACACTTTACAAGCACATTCGCACTAAGTTGAAGAACAAATGCCACCCTTTAGCATTGCCCTATTATAGCGCCACCAGGAGGCCGATTTTTTCATAACTTTTCTTTGTTGTATTACTCCTACAAATGTTGTCCAATCATCATGCAAATCGGTACCCATTATCTCTATAGTCAAGTGATCAAGATGGTTCTGTCCGATTTTTCATATTCCATCCTGATTGGCAAATTCCGAACATTGTTGGCCCACAATAACCTACCTTACCTGGTGGAGACCTGTGCTCCGAGGAGCATTTTTTCTAGTTAGGTAATATTTTACTTATTTTGTTTTATAGTATAGTTTGTTTATTACTTTTGATGCAGTAATGGTCTTTTTTGTTATAGACCTTAAATAGTCACTTTTAAATGTGCAGATACCATGTTTGTTTTTCTCACAAACAATGTTGCACATTAAACTGGAGCTGTCAACAACTCATAGACATCTGAACTGTGACCCTGACTACAGAAACATCAAAACCCTGTCAATTCAGAATCTGTAGAGGGTACTCAAAAACATAGACACACAATGAGGCAAGACAAGAATTCAGATTTCAAAGTGTAAGAGATTTTACTCGAGTAAGGAGCCAAGACTTTACATGTACACATGGATGGAAACCATGCCTGACTCAGTGCATGTCCAGACTGACCTCAACTGAAATACCAACACACACACACACAACATCCGGGCAAGGTGTTGGCTCACAAAACTGCAGCTAAGAAAGATGGCTTCTTACTTGATCATAAACACTATATTTAACTCATTGTAACACCCTCCTGTATTTGACAACACATGGCACTAACACCTGGCCAGGAAACTACTAATAGCAGGAAACTCTTAAGTGTTACAGATCGAATGTAAACCTCACAAAGCACTCCACAGCTGCTGGACAATCCACAGCTGTTGGTTGTTTCGGGAGAGAGGACAATAGAGCAGAATACATACGTAGTATGGTACATTTTTAGGTCATATTAAATGTTCACATCTCAGAAATTCTCCTCGTCATTTAAAACTATGAGTTCTCTTAAATGAATGACATGACTTATTGACAATATCCCCTCGACAACCCTCAAAAAGTTACTTAAGCTTAAGTTTCCTCCTGAAATAGAGTGCTGTGGAAGTATGAAGAATACAATGGAAACACCAGTGGTGTAAAGTAACTAATTACATTTACTCAAGTACTGTACTTAAGCAAACTTTTTAGGTACTTTTTCTTTAGTGGAGTATTTTCCAATTTTCAATACTTTATACTTCTACTCCACTACATCTCAGGCAAATATTGTACTTTTACTACAATTATTTGACAGATTTAGTTTGTTACTTTGTAGAGTTAGATTATTCTTTACAAAACATACATTAACCACTTCATCCCTATATATATTTCCGCTATATGAAAATGTACAAGCTCACAACGCGTCGCTAAGCGATGCGTTGTGAGCTTGTAGATCTGCTATTTTCAAAAGATTTTTAAACATTTGGAAACTTGTGAAATGGGACATTCTGTCTAATGAGTCATTTTACTTTTGGTACTTAAGGTGTATTTTGAAGCCAATACTTTTGTACTTTTACTCCAGTAAATTTTGATTACCGGACTTTTACTTGTAACTAGTATTTCTACATTGTGGTATTGATACTTTCACTTAAGTAAAAGATGTGAAAACTTCTTCCACTGGGAAATACTCAAGTAAAATGACGTATAAAAAGTATACTCAAGTACTGTATTTGAGTCCATTTACTTATTTACTTTCCTCACTGAATATTAAAATAATCTATTTGGCAAGACATGCTGTGATGACAATAACAAACCCAGCACCCCACCACCCTGCTTATCATGCTATTTTTATACCATCGCCACTGCAGTGGCGATGGTATGTTCATGGTATGGCATGGACATAAACCACATAGCCAAGATCAAGATCAAGTATCATGGGAATACTTTGGAACTTTGGAACTTTGGAACGGCCTTGAAAGGACCATTAAAGGCCATTACTACTTTTACTTTCTGCATAGCAAGCAATTATCAACTAATATAAGCATGCTGAGATGGTTGACACAGAGCCATTGCAAAGGAGTTTCATCTGGTGGTGAGTGAGACTTCATCTGTCTTTCATAGTCATATAAATCTTTCGTGAGATGTTAGCTATTCATAATCATAATAATGTATTAGACATGTTAGCTATTCATTGTTAACATGACTCTGTACATACAGTAGTGCCACATATATACACACACACACAGAAGAATGAGTGGACAGCATTATTGATGTTATATTGTACAGATTGAAATGATTGATTGTGTATTCTTTTATTTATAATGATACGGTTTAGGCCAGATTGGAATTTGCCTTTGCTCATTCATTTCTATTTAGACATTTCAAATATGTTATGATTATTTAAATAATAATTTGCATTGCATGTATTTTTACATCTACTAGTGTTATTATTATTATTTTAAAGTACCAATATTTTAGTACAGAGTACAGTTTGGCTAGTCTACCCACCTATGAATGTAACCTTAATTCATACAATGGAATTAAAGTCTATTAGAAAGGAGAAAAAAACGTCTAGCGAGAAACTGTAATGACAAAAATAACTTAGAAAGTGAAATTAGGAATAACCAAATAACAAACACACAAACGAAAAGAACTGAATGGGCAAGCATCATTTCATTTCATTGCATGTAATAATATTGTAATGGATCACTCTTTTCAGATGAGGAACAAATGAGAACTTATGAAGTGGTGTGTAGCAAGAACGAACATTAGGATTCATACAATCTAATTTAATTCATGATTATAAATTGTATTGAATCATTCAACTCATGTTAATGTCCTCAAAATGATGTGTTTTTTTCCACACATAAGGGTTTCACACAAGGTTTCACAGCTGCTGGTAGAGGGGAAAAGTGAGTGTTCATAATTGTTCTATTAAACCTATAGCCATAACCTAAGGCCATAACCATAAGAATAGCCCTACAATTATCTGCTCAGATCTCAAGTCAGCAAAGGCATCGACACCATCTATTTGTCTGTCTACAGAAAGCCGCCACCATGAGTACGGACGCAGAGATGGAGCAGTATGGCAAGGCCGCCATTTACCTCCGTAAGCCAGAGAAGGAGAGAATGGAGTCTCAAAGTGCGCCCTTTGATGCCAAATCTGCAGCATATTGTGCTGATGCTAAGGAGCTGTATCTCAAGTGTAAAATCCTAAAGAAGGACGGTGGCAAAGTCACTGTGGAAATGCTTGAATCTAAGGAGGTACGTAGGTAGAGGTGGATCTAAAATGAAATAGTGACGCAGTACAACTGTAATTGCAAGACATTCTAAAGTTGTGTTTTTATTTTTAGGAAAGAACTTTAAAGGAGGCTGATGTCACCCCTATGAACCCTCCCAAGTATGACAAAATTGAGGACATGGCCATGATGACCCACCTCACTGAAGCCACTGTCCTGTATAACCTCAAAGAGCGTTATGCAGCATGGATGATCTATGTAAGGTTTTCTACATGCTGAGAACAGTACAGTATTGCACCTGTCGATAGCAAAGAAAGAAAAATACAGAGCACAAGTTATATCATCGAGTGAAATCCATAGAATAACAAATTCAAACAAACTCATGGTTCTGAAGTTAACTTGCTCATTAGTTGATGCCACTTGCAACTCGTGACTGTAATCCCAGCTCTAGTGATCCGTTGTCCCAGATATGTGGCATGCTCAGTGTTATGTTGTATGATGTTAATGTTCTCTCTCTCTTCTCCCCTTCAGACCTACTCTGGCTTGTTTTGTGCAACTGTGAACCCCTACAAGTGGCTCCCAGTGTACGACCAGGAGGTTGTAAATGCCTACAGAGGCAAGAAGCGTATTGAGGCTCCACCCCACATCTTCTCTGTCTCTGACAACGCTTATCAGTTCATGCTGATGGGTACGTACTAGTCAGGAGGACAATCAAAAAAAAATATATATATAATTATAATGGTTTTGTGCTGTATTCATGACTAAATGTTTGCTTTACATTTTACAGATAAAGAGAACCAGTCTGTCCTGATCACGTAAGTTTCCCATCTAATGGGCATTAAAAAAGAACATTGTACACAAGTTCACTAACTGCATTTCTCTGAATGTATGCATTTATAACCAGTGGAGAATCCGGTGCTGGAAAGACTGTGAACACCAAGCGTGTCATCCAGTACTTTGCAACAGCTAGTTCTGGTGGAGAAAAATGTGCGGCCGATAGCGGTAAAATCAAGGTATATGTACAGGTTTTTAACATTAACAAAAAAAGATTTTTGAACATGAAGCATTTATATACAATACAGCAATTCAATTTAAAATAATTCTGACCAAATTTTAAATTGTGCGATGTCTAAAACATTCTAGGGGTCACTGGAGGATCAGATTATTGCAGCCAATCCCTTGCTGGAGTCCTATGGTAATGCCAAGACTATTAGGAATGACAACTCCTCTCGCTTTGTAAGTATAAATAATGACATTTTATGAGAAAACATGCAATGATTCCACAATGTAGAGGGATGAAACAAATGTTGCTATATCAAACAGGGTAAATTCATCAGAATCCATTTCGGCACAACGGGTAAACTGGCCAGTGCTGATATTGAGACATGTAAGTATGAAGTTCACAGATGATAAATGATATACAATATGCGCTCATTTGAGGATTACTTTTTGAGTTATGTACAACCCATATAAATGTTATTATTATTATTATTATGAGTTATGTACAACCCATATAGATCTGCTGGAGAAGTCTAGAGTGACCTACCAGCTTTCTGCAGAGAGAGGTTACCACATCTTTTTCCAGATGATGACCAACCACAAACCTGAGATTATTGGTAAGTGGAATTACTGTTGATGCTGTGAGAACATAAATGAATTAATAAAAACACATGTTCACCCTTTTTTAATCCCTTTTAAGAAATGTGTCTGATCACTGCCAACCCCTACGACTTCCCGTTGATCAGCATGGGTGTGATTACTGTGGCCAGCATTAATGACAAGGAGGAGCTGGACGCTACTGATGTTAGTGAACATATTTTAATTTCTAATACTCACTAATACTAATACTTTCTAATACTCACTGTGCACTGCAGTCAGTTGCTCTGCAAAATGTATTTTATAAAGCAGTGGTTCTCAAAGTTTTCAGGCCGTAACCCCCCAAAATAATCCTATTTGAACTGGGGATCCCCCACCCTGACAAGCACTTGGAATTGTAGCAGTTGAGGCACTATATTTAGTTTGACTCAGTTCCACAGATAAATATTGTGAAAATAGCCGATCTACATGTTTTCACATTCTTTACCTCTTTCTTAGATAATATTCGACAATTTGGCCAATGTTTGACAATTTGTATAGTATAGTTTGTTGATTAGTTTTGACGCAGTAATGGTCTTATTTGTTTTATTTAAATGTATTTATTTCATAGGTCCTTAAATTGTCACTTTAGAAATGTGCAGATACCATGTATACACTTATACTGTATGTTGGCTTGCTAACTGTTGAGTTGTACACAGTTATAGACCATGTTTGTTAATCTAATGTTTAATTTCAATCTTTTGAATACATCTCTGCTTATTGACATTAGGAGGCTATTGACATCCTGGGCTTCAACGGTGAGGAAAAACAGTTAATCTACAAGCTCACCGGTGCAGTGATGCATCATGGAGTCATGAAGTTCAAACAGAAGCAGCGTGAGGAACAGGCAGAACCTGACGGCACAGAGGGTGAGCTGATCTTTATTATTATTATTATTATCTTATCACGGAGGGTGAGCTGCATCTTCAACAAAGGAATGAAAATAATGCATACTTTGTCACAAGTATTATATTTACTTATATTGAAGTAAGCTAAATCAAATTTCAATGTATTTCCACAATTTCATTTCTTTATATTATAATGTTTATGTTGGCACAGTGGCGCAGTCGGTAGTGCTGTCGCCTCACAGCTAGAAGGTCCTAGTTGGTCTTGGGACAACATTTGTTTTTAAAACTAGATTTCTTTTTTTTATTATACTGTTTAGACTATTATTAGAAAACAAATGTTATATAGACTTATTATTAGGTTTACCTATGATCCTAGATTACTATCTCTATGCATTTGACATATAACCTTTACCTTGCTTACTGTAAGTCGCTCTCTGGATTACGAGCGTCTGCTAAATGCCTAAATTATAACTTGCAAATTGTATGAACATTTCAGAGGCTGACAAGATTGGCTACCTGTTGGGTATAAACTCAGCAGAGATGCTTAAGGGGTATTGCTACCCCAGAGTGAAAGTCGGAAACGAGTATGTCACTAAGGGACAAACTGTGCCACAGGTGAGTAAGTTACATTATTTCCATGTTCTGATTTCATACATACCTTATGTTATCAACACAGCATACCGTAAGAACTCTTAATATCTTTTTGAGTTGTGTCCAGACTGTCTAAAATCACCTTCTGTAGATAAAATGATCCTCCAACATTATTCAAATTAATTTCTATTTATTTATTTCATATGAAGAGCATACAAAATATACTACTCTGCAGAAACATGTGCAGTTCCATGTGCAGACGTATTATTTCAACAGTACTGTAAAAAAAACAAAAATAAAAACACTACACATTGTGTATGCAACCATACAAACCCTCCCGCTCACTCAGCTAACACAGGGAAGCTGTCAGAACCTTCCCTAAAACACCCGGGACAGACTCTTCTCCCTTCTGGCTTCGAAACTGTGGAATTAATGAATAGTTTGTACAGATTATTGATTTCTTTTTTAGATGACTGTTTACTTAGTTTAGACTGAAGATCGGTTCTTGGTTTACCTATGATCCTACTGTAGATTACTATTGCTATGCATTTGATGTATTATCTCTTTTCTTACTGTAAATCGCTCTGGATAAAGAGCGTCTGCTAAATGCCCGTAATTCTGAATCGTAAATTGTGTAATTAACACCCCTACTAACGTTCCCATTTCCTTAGGTAATGAACTCAGTCGGTGCCTTGGCCAAGTCCATCTATGAGAAGGAGTTCTTCTGGATGGTCATTAGGATCAACGAGATGCTGGACACCAAGCAGCAGAGAAACCACTACATTGGTGTGCTGGACATCGCTGGTTTTGAAATCTTTGATGTAAGTGGCATGGACTAGTTCTAAGTGGAATAATCATTATTTTTGTCACAAAGACTTTAAGAGACTGCAGGCTAATGATATGTCCACCCACAGTTCAACACCCTGGAGCAGCTTTGCATCAACTTCACCAATGAGAAACTGCAACAGTTTTTCAACCACACCATGTTTGTTCTGGAACAAGAGGAATACAAAAAAGAAGGCATCCCCTGGGATCTCATTGACTTCGGCATGGACCTGGCTGTCTGCATTGAGCTCATTGAGAAGGTATACAATTATTATTATATTATATTAATGTATTATTATATATTATCATGGACTTGGCTGTCTGCATTGAGCTCATTGAGAAGGTATATTATTATATTATATATTATATTATTACATTGTCTCTTTTGTCTCCTTTACAAAGCCCTTGGGCATCTTCTCCATCCTTGAAGAGGAGTGCATGTTCCCAAAGGCTTCAGACAAAACTTTCAACGACAAGTTGCATGGCACGCATCTTGGAAAGAATAAGGCCTTTGAGAAGCCCAAGCCTGCCAAAGGCAAGGGTGAGGCCCACTTCTCCCTGGTTCACTACGCTGGAACTGTGGACTACAGGTAGAGCATTAGGTGCCATACTAAGTAAAATGAAACTGTGCCCTGGCTTAGGTTTTGCTACATTTACCAAGCTTTATGACTCTATGGTTTCAACCATTTTAATTTATGCAGCAGGTGTGTGGGGTTTTGAGGAGGCCACCGAATGTAAAAAATATTCAGAGTAGAGCTTTGAGGTGTTTTCTCGGGGAGCACAAGTATACCACTAAGTTGGCCATTGAAGCTGACACAGTTAATAAATGATGTTTAATTCAAAGAGGACTATAATATCACTGAACCTTATATTGCATTTAATTTAAAGAGAGGACAGAGGTTCCTCTGTGCCCAGCTAAGATCTGGTGCATTACCTCTGGCAGTTGAGGTGGGTAGATATACTGGCATTCCTGAGGAGCAGCGATTGTGTGTTCTTTGTGAACTGGGAGTTGTGGAGGATGAGTTTCATTTGGTTTTTCACTGTCTACTGTCCAATGATGTAAGAAATTCTTTACTTGAAAAAATGCAGGATAAGAATGATGTATTCTGTTTGTGGTGTATCTTGGTGTATGTACATTTTGTGAGTGTGTTAATAAGCCTGTGCGGGCTGGGCATCTTGTGGTGTAGGACACTATGATAAAAAAAACAATCTATCTATCTATCTATCTATCTATCTATCTATCCATCTACTACAGCATCACAGGATGGCTAGAGAAGAATAAGGACCCCCTTAACGACTCTGTCATTCAGCTGTTCCAAAAGTCTTCAGTTAAACTGCTGGCTGTGTTCTATCCCCCACCTGAGCCTGAAGGTATGTTTATTAATCTCTGTTGGCACCAGTGTTTTACTCCCCATGAACACTTGTCTCAGCTCTGCTTGTTTTTGACCTTTTTGTTTGACCTTTTTGTTTTTAACCCTTTTCTCCTCAGTGGCTGGAGCAAAGGGAGGCAAGAAGAAGGGTGGTTCCATGCAGACTGTGTCTAGTGCTTTCAGGGTAAGAATATAGTCATTATTATCAACATTATATTCCTGTAAGAATTAAGCATTATTATTATCAAAATGAAATCCATGTAAGAAATAGAAATGTCTTTTCTTGTTGGAATTAAACACATTTCTGTATCACAAGTTGTAAGATTGTAGATCAGCTATTTTTGAATGGCTGAAGTTTGAAATACGGCTTAAGTGGTTAATGTATGTTTTAGAACAATCTAAATCTAAAGTGTTCAAATAATTGTAGAGTAGGAAAAAGTGCAATATTGTATCACTTTTTACTAATAATAAGCCTACTTGGTTCTTTTATGTCTCAATAGGCAAACTTGGGGATGCTGATGACCAACTTGAGGAGCACTCATCCTCACTTTGTGCGCTGCCTCATTCCCAACGAGTCCAAGACTCCAGGTAAACACAGAAAATAAAAAAGTAAACAATGTGAGGTGATCATTTTATGCAACTTTGGCCAGTGTGTAACTATTCTGTCCTTCTAATAATAATGAAGCAACATCTTTACAGGCCTGATGGAGAACTTCCTGGTTATCCACCAGCTGAGGTGTAACGGTGTGCTGGAGGGCATCAGAATCTGTAGAAAGGGCTTCCCCAGCAGAATCCCATATGCTGACTTCAAGCAGAGGTATTCAATCCCTTTTTCCAGCAGCTTTTAGTTCCATACCTATTAACGGGAGGCACGCAAAATGACCATGAACTTCTGCTAAACAGGTACAAAGTACTGAATGCCAGCGCATGTCCTGAGGGCGCGTTCATGGACAACAAGAAAGCCTCTGAGAAGCTGCTTGGGTCCATTGACGTTCCTGTTGATGAGTACAAGTTTGGACACACCAAGGTAAACACATTGTGAACCTTTAACATTATTGAGAGAGGACTAAAAGTACATTTTACAGATGTTTAGTTACAGTGTTTGTAACATTGTGTTCAGGTGTTCTTCAAAGCTGGTCTGCTGGGTACGCTGGAGGAGATGCGAGATGAAAAGCTGTTTGCTCTGGTCACCATGACTCAGGCTCTCGCACGAGCTTACATCATGAGGAAGGAGTTTGTTAAGATGATGGCAAGAAGGTACTTTGATACCTTTATATTGTGACCAAAGTCAAATCAAATCAAATCATCATGACTCATGATACACTGCAACTGTGTTCCCACAGAGATGCCATTTTCACCATCCAGTTCAACGTGCGCTCATTCTGCAATGTGAAACACTGGCCATGGATGACGCTGTACTTCAAGATCAAGCCTCTCCTGCAGAGCGCTGAGACTGAGAAGGAACTGGCCAACATGAAGGAGAACTACGAAAAGATGACGACTGACCTGGCTGCTGCCCTGGCCAAGAAGAAGGATCTAGAGGAGAAGTTGGTGGCTCTGATACAGGAGAAAAATAACCTCATGCTGTCATCAGCATCAGTAAGTAGGCTACACTGGACATGGTACAATTCCCTCCCTCAGATCACAAAGCTGTGCTTTTTCATGCTCCCTAAGCATTTCATACACACCAACAGGCAACTGCAAAAGTATATCTTGACCAGAACAAATGCTGACATCTCTCCTCCCTTGTGTTTTCTTTTTCCTTGACCACAAGGGAGATGAAGCATTGAATGATGCTGAGGAGAGATGTGAGGGTCTTATTAAAAGTAAGATCCAGTTGGAGGCAAAGCTCAAAGAGACGACTGAGAGACTGGAGGACGAGGAGGAGATCAATGCTGAACTGACCGCCAAGAAGAGGAAGCTGGAGGATGAATGCTCTGAGCTCAAGAAGGACATTGATGACCTGGAGCTCACCTTGGCCAAAGTGGAGAAGGAGAAACACGCCACTGAAAATAAGGTATAGATTATACACTCTCTGGGGTTTTATCGAGTTAGTAGTCGTTGATGTTGGGCAGAAAACTCTCCTTATTTAAACTTTTTGTGTTTTTTTGTAAATTAGCGCCCCACTTGATCATACTACAGCGTCACACACAAAAAAAAAGTAGCAGATCTACAAGCTTGTCGATCTGACCGTGAGGTTTCCACCCGACAGAGACCAAGTGCAATAATGATCTATTCCATGACAACAAATTCTGTTCTGCTTAACCAGGTGAAGAACCTGACCGAGGAGATGGCCTCTCAGGATGAGAGCGTCGCTAAGCTGACCAAGGAGAAGAAGGCCCTCCAAGAGGCCCATCAGCAGACCCTGGATGACCTGCAGGCAGAGGAAGACAAAGTGAACACTCTGACCAAGGCCAAGACCAAGCTGGAGCAGCAAGTTGACGATGTGAGTTTTACCAAAGTGAATCGGATGTTTGGAACACATTATGTTTATTGTTTCTCTGAATGATGATGAACAAATAATTTATCATTGTTCAGCTGGAGGGTTCCCTGGAGCAAGAGAAGAAGCTCCGCATGGACCTGGAGAGAACCAAGAGAAAGCTGGAGGGTGATCTGAAACTGGCCCAGGAATCCATCATGGACCTGGAGAATGACAAGCAACAGTCTGACGAGAAGATAAAGAAGTAATGTGGACAAACACTATGTATAATTAATGATAACAATTCATATTAATAATAATAACAATATGAAATGTCAAGGAGAGAAAGCACCTGCAGAATGACACTAAAATATGATGTGCTGTACTCCACAGGAAGGACTTTGAAGTAAGCCAACTTCTGAGTAAGATTGAGGATGAACAATCTATGGGGGCTCAGCTACAGAAGAAGATCAAAGAACTCCAGGTATTTTTATTTTCTGTAAAATCATTAATAATAAGTAAGAGTGAATTATTACTTTCAGATGTTAATCTAACAACATTCATTTAAAAGGCTCGTATTGAAGAACTGGAGGAGGAGATCGAGGCAGAGCGTGCTGCTCGTGCTAAGGTTGAGAAGCAGAGAGCTGATCTCTCCAGGGAACTTGAGGAGATCAGTGAGAGGCTGGAGGAGGCTGGTGGAGCCACCGCTGCTCAGATAGAGATGAATAAGAAGCGCGAGGCTGAGTTCCAGAAGCTGCGTCGTGACCTTGAAGAGTCCACCCTGCAGCATGAAGCCACCGCCTCTGCTCTCCGTAAGAAACAGGCTGACAGCGTTGCTGAACTGGGTGAGCAGATCGACAACCTCCAGAGAGTCAAGCAGAAACTGGAGAAGGAGAAGAGCGAATACAAGATGGAGATCGATGACCTGTCCAGCAACATGGAGGCAGTTGCTAAGGCAAAGGTATGATGGAATGCCTTTGTATAATAGAATTCTTCAGATAACACTTTTTTTTCCATTTTCATTTCGCCTTTATTTATTCAGAAAGGTCAATTGAGGGCAAGCTCTCTTTTCCAATGACGCCCTGATTACAGTGAACATAGCATAACATTAAACAAAATAAATTGCAAGATAACAGACATTTCAGATATTCAAAGAATTCAAGTGCAGATCTCAGAGTATTTCTCACAAACTGTTTCAAGCGATCGAGTGAAATTAAATTCTCCAATTTTAAAACTGATTGTAGACAGATCCACATGTGTCGGGCATAATAGTGAAAGGCAGTCTTACCCTTAAACTGATAATTAGGCAATTTCTTAACCACTTAAACCCCAGCATCCGTATTGTGGGAACACGTCGCGTTGTGAGTTTGTCGATCGGCTATTTTCAGCGAAAGCTTTCCCCACATTAACAGAAAATGTGGTTTAAGTGGTTAAGTAAGAATTTGTAGATAAAAACAGTGCAGTGCTATTCTCTCCTCATAGCTAACCCAGTGATGAGTAAGGAAAACATCTCCAGTTATTAACAGGAGGGCTGAAAGATAGACTGCATCTCGTGGCTTTACTGTTCAAATCAAAGCAATGAACCAATCAGAAAAACAATTATGAATGAATATGTCCAATGTTCATTTACAGGGAAATCTTGAGAAGATGTGCCGCACCCTTGAGGACCAACTTAGTGAAATCAAGGCCAAGAGTGATGAGAACGTTCGCCAGATCAATGATGTTGGAGCTCAGAGAGCAAGACTGTTGACAGAGAACGGTAAATGTTCATCTTAAAGTCTACTTTGTCTACATGGTTTGTTGATGGTACTATGGTAAATTGACCATAATTAGAGATAAAGCTTTGATCAACAGTTATCCCGGGACTTTGATGTTTGAAATGTTTGAAACGAATATTAAAATGTCTAACTAGGTGAGTTTGGTCGTCAACTGGAGGAGAAAGAAGCTCTGGTCTCTCAGCTCACCAGAGGCAAGCAGGCCTTCACCCAGCAGATTGAGGAGTTGAAGAGAGTCGTTGAAGAGGAGGTTAAGGTAAGGAGCAGTTTTTCTTTAGCCTTTTTCTTTTAGGCCTAGTTTTATATTTTTGGTAATTTCATTCAGCTGACATTATTTTGGCCATTTCCTTTTGACAGGCAAAGAATGCCCTTGCTCATGCTGTGCAATCAGCTCGCCATGACTGTGACCTTCTGAGGGAGCAGTTTGAGGAGGAGCAGGAGGCCAAGGCAGAGCTGCAGCGTGGAATGTCCAAGGCCAACGCTGAGGTTTGTCAGTGGAGGAGCAAGTATGAGACTGATGCTGTCCAACGCACTGAGGAGCTGGAGGAAGCTAAGTAAGTGATCAGAGTTTTAAACCAATGTTTCAACAAAAAAAAAAATGGGTGTCAATGATATAAATTGATAAAGTGGTTAAAATGATCTTGATGCAACATTAACTACTTTTGTTGGGGACCCCCTGGATCCCTCCCAAGGACCCCTGGGGGTCCCCAGACCTCACTTTGAGAACCAATGCTTTACACTGTCAGGTTGGTACCACTAACTATGCAAAATATTGCCCATAATAATTTGATTTCCTTCAACACTGATCAACAGGAAGAAGCTAGCCCAGCGTCTTCAGGAAGCTGAGGAGCAAATCGAGGCTGTGAATTCCAAGTGCGCCTCTCTGGAGAAGACCAAACAGAGACTCCAGGGTGAAGTGGAAGACCTCATGATTGATGTGGAGAGGGCCAATGGTTTGGCTGCCAACCTTGACAAGAAACAGAGGAACTTTGATAAGGTGCTTTGACAGCGCTTTTTAGTTTAAAACAAAAATAATTATTGCCTCCTTAAAGTGGGGTAAATGACACATTTCATTACAAATGCTGTGCAGGTCTTTAAAGTGGGGGTAAATGACACATTTCATTACAAATGCTGTGCAGGTCCTCGCAGAATGGAAGCAGAAGTTTGAAGAGGGTCAGGCAGAACTGGAAGGAACTCAGAAAGAGGCTCGTTCTCTCAGCACTGAGTTGTTTAAGATGAAGAACTCCTACGAGGAGTCTCTGGACCAACTGGAGACCATGAAGCGTGAGAATAAGAACCTGCAACGTGAGTCTTTCTCTACATCATTCTTTTAACAATGGCTTTTATTTTTGCTTCAATATTTTTTGCATATTTCTTTTGAGACAAAAGCTGCTGTTGTTACGGGTCAAAAGGTCGTCACTTTGCTTTTAAAATTATTTAAATGTTCAAGATTAATTGTGGATATAGGCTACACTAACTTTACTCAAATGCAAATACAAAATACTTGCTGACTGAAAGGTTCCTCATTCATTATGTTCAATCAACTGCAGAGGAGATCTCAGACCTGACTGAACAGATTGGTGAGACTGGAAAGAACATCCATGAGCTGGAGAAGTCCAAGAAACAAGTGGAGACAGAGAAGTCAGAGATCCAGACAGCCCTGGAGGAAGCCGAGGTAAAACTGCAGAAGAATGCAATTGTGTATGGTGTAGTGACCCCACAGAAGTGTTTCTGAGCAAGCTAGCTCTCTTAGCATTGTCTGTTGCGTGCCGGACTGGTGAGTTGACGATCCAAGTTTGAATCCCAGATCAGGGCGTTATGCTATTCGCTAAATTGGTGTCAGAAGTGGGATGCCTCTCCTCGTATGAGGTTTGTGGAACATTAAGCATGAGGATGCGCTTGGACTCGCACGGGAGGGGTAGTGTAGCAACCCCACAAAAGTGGCCCAGCCATAACGCTATCCTTTGAGCGAGCTAGCTCTCTTAGCGTTGCCTGTTGCGTGCTGGACTGGTGAGTTGGCGAACAAGGTTTGATCCTAGCTCAGGGCGTTGTGCTATTTGCTACAATATTTTACTCTACAATATTTAACATTTCTTTCAATACGTTTTATATTCAAACAGTGTTGCAGTATATAATCTTACATTTTGATCCTGTGTTACATTTCAGGGTACTCTGGAGCACGAGGAGTCCAAGATTCTTCGTGTGCAGCTGGAGCTCAACCAGATCAAGGGTGAGGTCGACAGGAAGCTGGCAGAGAAGGATGAGGAGATGGAGCAGATCAAGAGGAACAGCCAGAGGGTGATTGACTCCATGCAGAGCACTCTGGACTCTGAGGTCAGGAGCAGAAACGATGCCCTGAGGATCAAAAAGAAGATGGAGGGAGACCTGAACGAGATGGAGGTTCAGCTGAGCCACGCCAACCGCCAGGCTGCTGAGGCCCAGAAGCAGCTGAGGAATGTCCAGGGACAACTTAAGGTGCAATACATAGCAGTTAGTAGACAGACACATAATCAAACAGTGGAGCTGCTCTGAAAAAATTACTCACATTCTGATGTTTCTCTTCACCACAAATGTGATTTATTTTAGGATGCCCAACTGCACCTTGATGATGCCGTCAGAGCTCAAGAAGATCTGAAGGAGCAAGCTTCCATGGTGGAGCGTAGGAATGGCCTCATGGTTGCTGAGATTGATGAGCTGAGAGTGGCTCTGGAACAGACAGAGAGAGGCCGCAAAGTGGCTGAGCAAGAACTGGTAGATGCTAGTGAGCGCGGTGGACTGTTGCACTCTCAGGTACGTGAGTCAATAAAAAAACTTCAATATTCAGAATAA
Source organism: Gymnoscopelus braueri (assembly GCF_963280865.1). Lineage (NCBI taxonomy): Eukaryota > Metazoa > Chordata > Actinopteri > Myctophiformes > Myctophidae > Gymnoscopelus > Gymnoscopelus braueri. The sequence goes on from NC_137606.1 coordinate 56,125,857, forward strand.
AACAATGTTTACTTCATGCTTACTTACATTGTTCAACGGAATCTTTATTTTAGAACACAAGCCTTTTGAACACCAAGAAGAAGCTTGAGGCTGACCTGATCCAAGTCCAAGGTGAAGTGGACGACAGCGTTCAAGAAGCAAGGAATGCTGAGGAGAAGGCCAAGAAAGCAATCACTGATGTAAGTTAGGATGTCCAACCCTTATCTATTAGATATCCTCATGTTGTGCTTGATATAAACATACAATACAATACAAACATGACTTTCCAGGCTGCCATGATGGCCGAGGAGCTGAAGAAGGAGCAGGACACTAGCTCTCACCTGGAGAGGATGAAGAAGAACCTGGAGGTCACAGTCAAGGACCTGCAGCACCGTCTAGATGAGGCTGAGAACCTGGCTATGAAGGGAGGCAAGAAGCAGCTCCAGAAACTGGAGGGCAGGGTAAGATGTAGTTTACTTCAACACAGGTTATAGTCATAGACAATGAAATAAGAAGAAATAACCTCATAATGTATAATTCAACTGTGAAGGTGCGTGAGCTGGAGGCAGAGATTGAAGGTGCACAGAGAGGTGGAGCAGATGCTATTAAAGGTGTCCGCAAATACGAGAGGAGAGTGAAGGAGCTGACATACCAGGTACTGTATTTCATGTTCACTAAATAACCATCATGCCTCTGACTAAATTAATACATTGCATGAACATACAATTAATGTTATGAATTCACTCTGACTCTAGACTGAAGAGGACAAGAAGAATCTTGGCAGGCTTCAGGATCTGGTAGACAAACTGCAGATGAAGGTGAAGGGCTACAAGAGGCAGGCTGAAGAAGCGGTAAGACAAATATACATATTGATGAATTTTCACTTGGCCATGGGCAAATTGGGCATAGTGCCATTGTCATAGACATAATAAGAATCAGTTTTATAAAAAATAAGGCTGGTATTATCATGTGAAGATGACCAACAGCAGAGCATGCTTCAGTGCGGAACACATCTCGTTGCGTTCCAAGAGCGGTACATGGAATCTCTAGATTGCTGTGCTTGTATGGCATCCGCACCACGGAGAGGCTGTGGAAGCTCTGACCTGTTACTGTAACACGGGTGCTAAAAGGAAAGGCAACCTGTTCCACAACAATGCACACATGCTGCAGACGCAGGCAGTGTGTTTCAGGCAAAATGGTAAACATGTCCAAAATGGACTAGAGAAAGCAATAGATTTTGTTTCGCTCGTGGTGCCGAACAAGAACAAGAACACAGCCATGACCGTACCATTCCAATGAGAACCTGTAGTCCCAAGTCACTCATAAACATGCCAAATGGGCCATTGATTAGCCACAACCACCATTATTGTTTGGACTATAATTGCAAGATGCTCTTTTCAAATATTGAGGCTTTGAACCATCTCTATCATATTGTAGGAGGAAGCAGCCAACACTCACCTGTCCAAGTGCAGAAAGGTTCAGCATGAGCTGGAGGAGGCTGAAGAGCGTGCTGACATCGCTGAATCCCAGGTCAACAAGATGAGAGCTAAAAGTCGTGACTCCAAGGTAAATACATGAAGGCAATATGAAGGTTCATTATGTTGACTATCTTTAACTAATATTTAACTAGGGATTAATGTTGAATGTCTAAATGTATATTCCTATTTTTACAGGGAAAAGAAGCTGCTGAATAAGTTCTCCAATTCAAGTCACTATAAAAAGTCATAAAATATGACCCATTGTATTCAATAAAGGCAGCAACAAAATTATTTTTGTTGTTTCTTGTGTTCATTACTTCGTCAATCACTTTTTATTGTCAGGTTTGTCAGAGTATTCTGGTTCTAACTCACATGTCCACTATATACTATTTTGTAAACCCATTACAAAGATAAATAAATAAATAAAACCTCGTCAGCATGCTCATCAAATGTTGGTCCTTAGACATTTGCTTTTTCATGATTTTTTTTTACCATATCAAATTTGGCTTCCACATTATTCTGTGGTGTGACAAACTCATACATATTATTACTGCTTTACAGGGACTTTAAATAACAGTAACTAGATGCAGCACAGCATGATTTATTTGTCAGTAGCATTTATTAGACAGAAGGCCAGAACGTTTTAGCGACAACACCAGGAGGCTGAGTTACAGTATACTCATATTAAGATGAAAATAACACAATATAAACATTTTCAGAACATAAATATCAGTAGAACTATGTTATGTAACAAAAATATAATTCTATTCTCAACTATATTCTATGGTACAGAATGTTACAAAAATAAAAAAATATAGCTAAATAATACTGACAGGAATATGTTTGAACATAGTAGGGCTGTCCTCGACTGGGAATTTGCTTGTATACTGTATTATGATGTTTTCCGCATACAAACCTTTCAGGATGGTGAGGTTAAGAACATTCCACATTTAATTTCACAATGTCTACTACTGTACTGTAGCTATTGAACATTTTCAAAATGCAGAATGAAAGGGTTATGTCGAGTTTACAAGAGACCTGCATGGGGGGGGGGAGCATTAAAAATAACTAGCAAAGCCTTTGTCAACTAAGACCAAACTGACCGATTAATTGATTTGACTATGAGGGGACAGCCCTACAACATGAAGTTGTGAACTAAAACGTCACACATCACACATATTTAACCAATGAACATATAAACAGCATCATATAGGCTACAAGTTACAACACAACCAGACAAGCACACTGACAAACCGTTTAAAGTCAGAAAGGTCCTTTGACCACAGTGTTAAAAATGGAAGCAGTTAATTTGTGTTCACCTTGTGATGATAAAACATCAACGGACTGAGTGCATAGACAATGTTCCATTCCTCATGTTCAGCTACAGTATGTCTGTGAGTTGGACATGGACAGTTGTGTCAAGCATACAGTAATACTTACTAAAGCAGTTTGTTCTCAACCTGTGGGCCGTGAGGATACTGTAAGTGTTAGTGGGCCCCAAATCATTGGCAAAACACTATGATTTTAATGGAAATATGACATATGACCAAAAAAACTAAACTTTGGATAGTCTGGTATAAGATACCATAATATAGAAATATAATATATATATATATATATATATATATATATATATATATATATATATATATATATATATATATATATATATATATATATATATATATATATATATAGTTTAAAACCTTTAGTTAAATAGGAGCTTAACTAACTTAGTTAAGTAAGTACCACACAAGATTTTCAAATGGGCCCTGATCTAGAAAAGGTTGAGAACCACTGCCTTATTAGGTATTAAAGGAGCCTAAATGAATAGTTGCCATCTTAAAATAGCAATCACATATCATGTAAAACCTTTAACTTGATTTACATTTTATCCAGGGATGCATTTTCATAGCAGGGAATCCCATGTGGTTAATAATCCAAGCTGGGATAGCTTTTATATTTGGGCTGAGAGACACTACAGTGTCAACAAACCACAGAGAAATCTACCAGCATGGAATAACACTTTTACAGTAACAAGTGCCAAGGTTATTATTACAGTCATACATTTGAAGAGCCATGTAGAATATAGCTGCTGTTACTTTATGTTAACAAGCTAAAGGTTTGAAGCTTGTTGCAGGCTGGTGATTAGTAATGATTAATAGACACCATGCGCTTAGTAATGCAGTCCCTAGGAATAGGCAAATTCTAGTTCAGATAAGTTCAGACAATTTACCAATATCTAGACTATATTCATATTTGACTATGTAGACCATTGGTGTCAACATAGCATATCAGATATCGTCCATCTTTAAATAAAGATTACCCAAAAAAAAGAACATTATTATCATGACAATATGAATCAACTTCTAATGTACATATTTACCAGAATTCCGTCATTTCAATGTGTTCGATAAATCACGTGCCTGATTGAGTACCAGCCATGCAGTTGGTGACATGTTACAGTAACATATGAATAACTCCATACGGTTGAAGAAGAACAAGAACAAGGTGCTGCTGTCAAAGAGCAGTGCTGCTTCACATTGACATCAATATCAATTAATAGTTGAGTATTTCATACATAATAGCCCTCCATTTCATGGGAAGGGTTCACACAAAGGATGTAATAACCCGAACAATACATTTCCACTGTTAATTATTGTTAATTATACATTTTAGGGAGGGAAGTATGTTAGAGTATAGTGCAAATCAGCTGATGCAATATCCTACTTTAGCATGGAATGGATCATTGAAGCATGTTATGGGCCTGATATCTGCTGAGATATGTTGGTACTGGTGCACCCATATAATAGTTGTCTTAGATCAGTTGTAAGTGAAGTATAAGTGTTTCAGATTAAAATCATTCCAAAAAGGGGCTGTTGGAACGCTTTAGCACTGTGAGATTAGAGCAGTGGATATGTATCACCATCTAGTGGTCAAAACATATAACAAACGGTGTGACCAGGACACGACTAGGACAACAATCACAGAATAACTTATTTAAAAACCCTTCACAAATCTAGAAGTATTCAGTGTATGCTGCAATTATCTCATATTCTCAATTCATTTTTCAGTTTGCATCAGCAATCCCACGCCTCCCTCCCCGATTTTTTTTCTTCTTCATAACAATGTTATGCGTCAACATTTCATGCAATTCTAACATACAGTCACAAGGCATGTGATACTTAAGTATCAGTCACATAGATTAAGTTATTTTAACATGGTTTAGTATTACCATGATTGCATCCTCTGAAGTACTCGTGGGGTGTCAGTAGCTCAGGAGCACAATATAGCAGCAGTCTTGCCAAGTTGGAATCAGAAGGTTCCTGCTTCGATCCCCGGCTCCTGCTGGCTGCGTGTCCTTGAGCAAGACACCCGAACCCCTAACCGCTCCTGATGAGCAGGTTGGTGCCTTGCGTGGTTTCTTCCACCATCGGTGTGTGAAAGTAATGCACATGGTAAAGTGCTTTGGAGAAAGGCGCTGCGGTATATGAACACACCATTTAACTTGTTCTTCTCTTTCCTCCATGTCCGTCTATTGTATCAACCTAGAGAACACAGTCTTACATTTACAAATCGTTGCTGTCGGATGGAAACCTTGTATGTCCAAAACCTTTGCTTTTCAGGAAATGGAAAAAAAGAACCGAAGTTTCAATGGATCCAGTGTAGTTATGATTTAGTCATAAGCTCTTGTTAATACTTTTCATTGGTTAAATATTTATAAAATCCACAGACACACTTTAACACTTTCAACCTAGCCTCCCTATTTTGGGAAAGATTGGGCAAGAGTTGTCTAAAATTGCTAAACTATCTCAATCCGGCCTCCCCTATTTTGGGCATGTCATTACATTTATTTCGATTTGTTCCCAAACTGTCCAAAAATAGCAAATTTGTAAGCTCACAATGTGTCTCCCTGCAATGCAATGTGTTTGGTGAGCTTGGACATACAAGGTTTCTACCTGACAGTCAGATGATATATAATGATTATGATATGTCCCCTGGCTACATATGGCCGACATGCAAGATACTGACAGAAAACAGCTGCAGTAACTTGCAGCGAAGGTTACAAGTTCTAACGCATGTCCATGATACTGTGAGCAAATGAAATGCCCCAAAAAACAAAAAATCGGGAAAATGTACCATCACCAGAACTACAAATCACACATATTGAGGGATCTATCTCATCCATATATCTGGAGTGTTCAGTGCCATTTTAAGGTTACGTAAGGTCTATCTTAGGCCTATACATACTAGTATGGCTCAATGTATGTATCCTCCAAATGTCTCAACCTAGATGCCAGGCTCTGCTTCTCCATGACCTGCTACGGTTACAGATCAGGTCATACAGGTTGCAGACTGCAAACCTACGTCGAAAGTTGTGTATCCCAGGCTTAATTCAACTGTGAACTAGTGCAAATGAAATAAAAAACACAACAGGAATTGTTGTAGATATTCCTTCTTTTGTGCTTTTAAGCTAACTTGTCAGGATACATCTGGGGGCAACATTCCGGAGAGCACCGTGCAGGTCCGAAGCAAACGTAAATGAAATACGTTTATGTGATCTCGTAGTCTGTCACACCGTGGTGCCCTTGTCCTTGAGGGTGGACACTTTCAGCAAAAACCTCCGAGTGCTCCTCCTGTAGCGCGGCTGCATGAAATAGAACAGAATGGGGTCCAGAACGCTGTTCATGCTGGCGAACGGCCGGGTGCTTTTATAGATGATGGAGAACAGGTTCCTGGTCTCGCAGGGCGCGTTGGGCAGCGTTCGCACCAGCAGGTACATGGTCTTGGTCAGGTGGAACGGCAGGAAGCTGACGGCGAACACCGCCACGATGATCAGGATCATACGCACCGCCCTGTCCCGCTTCTCGCTGCCCGCCATGGAGACGCCGCCGTCGTAGGACGCCACCGGGCGGCAGAGGTGGCGCGCCATCCGGCAGTAGCACACCACGATGCCCGCGAACGGCAGCAGGAAGCCGAGGCACGTCAGCGCCATGCCGTACGGGTAGTAGGCGGACGAGTGCTCCGGGCGGCTCAGGTCGTAGCACACCGTGCGGTTACGCTGGATCCCCGTGGAGGCGAAGTAGAAGGTGGGGGCGCACAGGAGCACGACCACGAGCCAGACGCCTCCGCAGATGAGCCAGGCCAGCCTGCGGCCGCCCTCCTTGGGCCAGGTGGCCATCGGGTGGCAGATGCCCACGTAGCGCTGCATGCTGATGCAGGTGAGGAACAGGATGCTGCCGTGCAGGTTGCTGTGAGGGAGAACAACAGGAAACGTAATCACTGTCACTGCAAGTCTACTGGATTGTTTTATATACAGTATGTCGTTGCTGTCAGGAAGAAACCTCTAATCTCCATGTTATAACTTTTTGTGTTTTTTTGAAAATTAACGCCCTCCTTGATCATACTACAGCGTCACACAAAAGCATCAAAAGTGGCAGATCTGCTACTTTTGCTATTTGGGAATTTGAATCCTGAAAAGTAACAGTTTTGGACATATGAGGTTTCCACCCGACAGAGACGATGTACTGTACAGTATATTGTCTTTCTCGGATACCGTTTTGGACATGCTTTTCAGAAGAACCTGCGTTGCAATGTGGTTACCATTTAGCCACATGCTCTTGTTAACTCTCTGAGTACCAAAAACAAGTTATCACGAGTATTTTTCTGAATGCCCTGAGTGCCAAGAACGAGTTATCACAAGTTTTTTTTTAATAATAATATATATTTTTTTAAGTATTCTTTTTATAATTTATTTTAATTTTTTGGAGAAAAAAAACGTTCAGAACCCAACATATCATCATTTGAAGATTTGGTGCTCCATTCACTTCTTGTTTAACTTATTACTGAAAAAGGCTGTATCTCGGCTCCTGAGCACTTATTTTTTTACTTTTAAAAAATTGCTGGCACAGTATGAACATATTTTTTTTATTTCATTGGCACTGGGAGAGTTAATACTTCTCATTGGTTCAATATTTATAAAAAACACAGACACACTTAACCGCTTTCATGTAATCTTTCCCCCCCTTTTTAACAGAAATAGCAGATCTACAAGCTCACAACACATCGCGATACGTTTCTGCCCAACAGTGACGATGTGGTGTCATATTGAATCAATTACCAGCAGTGAAATGAGAGAGTGGTGACGTTTGTGGTTGCTAAATCTTACCTCCATCCATTCTCTACATCCTATACCTGACTAGACAAATGACCAACTTTTAACTTGAAGGACAAGTCCGGACTAAAATAACAAAAATAAATAGCCTTTTTTCCTACTTATTGATCTATCCCAAATAACTGGCCATGGGGTCTATTTGCAGAATTGCCCCTGCCGTCCAGTTTCCCCAGCAGCCCCCGGCCCATAGCATAGAGCAGAGACCATACAAATATCGCTACGTATGCTATTTGTTGTGGTGAAAAGTTTTTTTCATGAATCTGGTATTAGTTGTCATTACACACGCATCCATTCCTTGGTTTTCCCACTGGCGTCGCCATAGTCTGCTAATCAGACCAAATGTTATGTGTTTTGCCAAGTCCCGGAAACGACGCGCTGTGATTGGCAGTTGTGCCGAGCGCTCGCCCCAAAACATGATTTACGAGACTGTGGCAGCTCGTGTGGGACAACCAAGGCATGGATGTGTGTAGTGTGACAATGACAACTACTAACAGATTCATGAACAAAAAAAAAAAACACTTTTGACCGCAACAAATAGCGTAAGTAGAGATATGCTTATGGGCTCCACTCTATGCTATGGGGGCTGCTGGGGAAACTGGACGACATTCTGCAAATAGACCTCATGGCCAGCCACACACACACACACACACACACACACACACACACACACACACACACACACACACACACACACACACACACACACACACACACACACACACACACACACACACACACACACACACACACACACACACACACACACACACACACACACACACACACACACACACACACACACACACACAAATCGGATAGTTCCCGGTTCAATCCCTGGGCCCCTCTGAGTTAGTGTCTGTGTCCTTGAGCAAGACACGGAACATCCAACTGCTCCCGGTGAGCAGGTTGGAGCCTTGCATGGTTTCCTCCATCATCGGTGTGTGTGTGTGAATGTAATGCACTTTATAAAGCTCTTTGGGTAAGGGCGCTAAACTGTATATAAATCAACCGTTTATAAAGATATATAACCGGTAACACGTCAGATCCCTCACCTGTAGAACTGAAAGCGCACCAGTTTGCAGGCCAGCTCGCCGAACGGCCAGTAGTCGTGGCCGGCGTAGTTGTAGATGAGCAGGGGAAGTGACATCACGTACAGGAAGTCGGCGGTGGCCAAGTTGAGCATGTAGATGTTGCTCTTGGACAGGTTGGGTCGTGACCTCCATATCTTCAGGATGACGGCGGCGTTGAGAGGAAGGCCCAGCAGGAAGACGAAGCTGTAGATGGCGGGAAGCAAGATGCGCTTGAAGTCCTCCTTGTAGGTGCAGCGCGGACCACCCGACCTGAAGGCAAGGCAAAATTAGCACATTTCAGCAAGAAGGCAATTCAATGTAGCCTAGTAAACCCTCCCTCCGGAAATCTCAATTCCATTTCATTTCAGGAGTGAGTCTGGCATGAACCGCCTCTCTGCAATATTGGCTCTGTATGCCAAACGGCCGGGCCTATCAGCGTCGTCGCTCATTGTTCTGTGATTGACGGCTTACGTTGGCCAATCAGGTGGCGAGTTCGAGTGAGCCCAAAACACGAACGGCAGCCATCTTTTTCTTGTGCGGCCAATTCTCCGCTATTTTTTTACTTCAAAAAGCTCTCTAACTTCTATTTTGAGGCACGGAATTTACTTATAAGATATCGTTTGGATAGAATTTAGTTGTTTAACTTCATATATGTGGTCAATTAATCATGACAAAGCCTATTTAAAAAATAATAATTAGAGAACCGGTAGGGGCGGGCAGTGACACCATTGTACCCGAAAAAGGCAACCCATTTTGGGTATGGCTGTCTCAAAAGTCCCGTCGCGTCACATTAAGACTGGTGAACTGCTGATTGGCTGAAGGGGAAAAATTATCATTGGCTGAAGGGGTTGTCAGTCAACGGTATTACTCCCGCCCAACTCCAGCACAGCCAATATTGCAGACAGGCGGATCATGCCAGACTCACTCCTGAAATGAAATGGAATTGAGATTTCCGGAGGGAGGGTTTACCAGGCTAAATTCAATGTGCTGTACACATAACATCAAGCAAAGAAACCACGTTATAAAGAGACCTTTGAATTCAGTAAAAAGAAAGTCAAACACCTATTCAGGACACAGAGCAAAAATACACAATATAAAATAGTAAGATGAAAGAAGTGAAGATAAACGCGCTGAAGATCAATCAGAATCAGAATCAACCACTACATCATTAGTTTACAGGTGTAAATATGTATCTACATATACTGTATACACATGGCATAAGGCCAGCCGATATGTCGCGAGGTTAAGCATAAGGTGCAAAAGTGGTAACACGTCCACTTACCAGCAGATACTGTATGGGCATGAGATTATTAAAAATATCACACCCTGTGTGAAGTGGGCGGTGTCTTGCTAGCTAATCACAATACTGAATGGAGTCAACCAATCATGTACAAAAGATAAATACATTTATTGAAACACTCTTTATGATGGACGAAACCATAACTTGAAAAAAAACAATTTATGGTTTTTTTCAAGTTATGGTTTCTTATATAGGGCTATGCACATGTGTCATGTGACACTGGCCAATCACAGTCCTGAATAGATTGTGATTGGCCAATCACGGTGCAGGATAATTGTACAAATTTCCAAACCTCACTTATAGGGGCGGTTTCACAGCGCAGGATATTTGTACATTTTTCCAAACCTCACTTATAGGGGCGGTTTCACCGCCCAAAAAATAAATAAAAGTCTTTATTGTTACATCTTGTGTACAGGTACATACAGTAAGAGTAGGGCTGCAACTATCGATTATTTTCTTGGCTATTATTCCGTTGAGAACTTTGTCGATTAATCAAATAATCGAGAAGTGCCTTAATAAAATATATACATAGATATATTTTTTATAACAAATCTATGAAGTATTACTTTATACTTCGTTGTACAACAGTGTCATGGAAGGATAGTGAAAATAGCCAATCTACAAGCTCACAATCACGACGCGTTGATCGGCTATCACTATTTTCCACGTTTTTTTTACTTTAATGACATGCCCAACAATGCTCAAGATCATTAATCAATTATTTCATTAAATGATCGATTATCGATCATTTAAGCAGATATTGTAGCAACATTAGTGATATAGACAAAATTAAATAATACTGTGCAAACAATAAAATAATCAACTGTGTACAATAGCAGAAGTACACCAAGCTTGCCAGTAGAGGGCAGTGTGATTCCACGCATAACAGTTAGCTCACTCTCTACACAAAGTGAACAATGTGACTCTAAACCAAGCCCCAAGGAATGGGCGCTGGAATTGAAGCTCTCTGGGTTCTCTTTCAGGGTGCTGTTCCTATAAATGGCCCAGCAGATATCGCTATTTCACTTTCTACAGGTCACAAAACATTATAATCTTAATACAACTGAATGAGGTTTTGGGCGGACTTTATACTTGATTTTATTACCTTAGTAAACCTTTTCATAAACACTTTATGTTTTCAATCGCTAGTTTAAAAAGTCTTTTTAAATCATCATGATATGCATTTAGTAAATTATGGTCCCATTAATTTATAAATTAATGATAAAGTAGGGTATGTTTCTAGGGTTTCTACTGGTTCTACCGAGTGAAAACCCGCCCTCGCTGTGGTTGCAGCCAATAACATTCATTTCCATTAACATCTCGGACCGGATATAGAAAGATGGGGGATTTGAAATCGCTGAAAAACAGGCTTCAAAACGGGTCTGGCGTCACTTCTTCTGTCCATTCTTTCTTACAGTCTATGCTTTTAGACAAAAGCATTATTAATGTAACTGTGTTGTTTTACATTCTTTTGCCTAATACAAATTTCAATCAATCAATCAAACAGTCTATGCTAAACCAGGGATTCCCAAACTGTGGTGCGCGCACCACAGCGCCCTCTAGGGGCTGTGTGACATGAAAAGGCTAATGGTGGTGCTATGGTGTTATTTTAAATATATGAACATATGCCAATATATGGCAAGTATATGCAGAATATATGCTGCATATATGCCATATTCAGGTTCATATGCATAGATGTGAATATATAGGAAATATATGTCTCATATACTGTATAGCTTATATGCGTCCACATGTATGCCACATATATGGATATAGATATATGTACATTATGTAGAGACATATATGCAGGCGGACAATTTCGAATAATATGTCACATATGATCAACATACTGTATATGTTGCATATATCTCTGCTGTCCGGCAGGAACCAGCTAACTCCAAAATGTTCATTTTTCAGGAAATGACAAAAACAAAACAAAAATGGAGTTAGGAGGTTTTGTTCATCATTGATAAGAACAGCTGAATGGACCTCCAAGCTCACAATGAGGTTGGCGGTCAAAAGGGGGTGGAGCCTGGAGTCAGCAAGACTAAGCTAACTCCACCCCCCATTGCTGGAGCAGAAAGTTTGAGGATCCAATGGAGTTAGCTGTTTTTGTCAGAAGCGCTTTTTAATACTTTTCATTGGTTCAATATTTTTTTTACCAACACACAGAAGTAAAGGGTGCTCAATAGCACTGATTTATGGGAAAAAAATGCGAAAGCGGATAAATGGAGTTAGCTGGTTCCTGCCAGACAGCAACGATATATATGTTCATATATGCATCAGCTAGGTCGGGATATAACAGGGGGTGCATGGCCAAAAAAGTTTGGGAACCAGCTAACAATGTGTTTAGACTAAGCACATTGTTAGCTTACTTTCTACACTCTTCGTTTCTCCTATTTAGTGTTGATACCAGCATTAAAAAAAAGCTGCTGATGCTGCATAAAATGGTGGTATCAGTATTGGCGAGTATGCCAGTTTATGCCAATCCTATACCACGTAATTCATCACATGATGATATTTCATTTACAGTTAATAATTATTTGTATTTTATATTCAATGCTGCAGTTGATGTTGCGCTACTGTAATGACCTTCTGTACCGTTTTACTGTTCACTGCACCTGCTGCTACGTTTTTCCCCGTACATTAATGCCCTACCTTGTCTACTAGAGTCATATTTAGATTTTCTTTCAAAATACTAAGTATAGAGTATAAATATTTAACCAAAAAAAAAGTATTAACAAGAGCTTGTGACTCAATAATAACTACATTGGATCCATTTCCTGAAAAGTAACGGTTTTGGACATAAAAGGTTTCCATCTGACAGCGACAATATGCTATTTGTATATATCATATACAGTATACAGTATATATCATATACAGCATACTGTATATCATATACAGAGTATACAGTATTATTTATTACATTTTTTGACAGCTTGGGAAAATCTGGCAGGAAGAGGGGAGTACTGCAAACGTTAGAGTGTTGACCGTGAGAATGAGATGTTGTCCTCTTAGCACGGGGTTAATCAAACAACTCGTGAAAGAACGGGTGAAAATGTCAGATAACGATCCCGATGCTACGTGTTCACGTCCTGTTGGAATCGTGAAAGAATGGAACAGGATATGGAGTGACGAATGAGGGGATTGTCTACCGACTGATATAATGGGGGACGGCGGGGAGACAGGAGAGAGAGAGGATTGGATGGGATGCTGATGTGCTGCAGCCTGCTTACGCTGGCTTGCTGTATAGGCTACCTAACTGCGTTTGAATAAATCTACCGTATTGAATTTCTACGACGGACGCCACGGACTCGGCTGCATCATTTCACACCTGCTGGAGCCAGTTGCACTACCACCTCACACTAAGTTCAAACTTAGCCTAGTTATAGCTTAAATGGCTTTTAAAAAAAGCCATTTAACCCATTTAGCCGGGAAAGTATCTGTGTCATTTTTAGATTTCTTTGGCTATTAAAAAAATAGCAGAGTGCCGCGCTATGAGCTTGTAGATCTGCAATTTTTAGTTTTTTATGTGAAAATTTGTGCAAATCTTTAAATACATATTTTTAAAATATATATATATAAAAAAGCAGAAAAAGCAGATCTACAAACTTACAACGCATCACGTTGTAAACTTGCAGATCAGCCATTTCTGCTTTTTTACATGTATAAAAATGATCAAATATGTCAATAATTTCTTTGCATATTTCAGTTACTTTTATTACGAAGCCTTCATATGTTCCAATGTTCAATGGCCAAACACACAATTAAATCGTTAATCGCAATTACTTGAGTGCAGTGGTGGAAAAAGTACTCAATTTATTTACTTAAGTAAAAGTACCAGTACTGCAATATAGAAATACTCTGTTACAAGTAAAATTCCAGAATTTAAAATGTACTTGAGTAAAAGTACAAAAGTATTGGCATCAAAACGTACTTAAAGTACCAAAAGCAAAAGTACTAAAATATTTGAAAATAGCAGATCTACAAGCTCACAACGCGTCAAATTTGTGCAAATCTTTAAATACATCTTTTTTAAATATATATGCAAAGATTTGCACTAATTTTCACGATTTTTCAAAAAATAGCAGATCTACAAGCTCATAGCGCGGCACTCGGTGCCGCGCTATGAGCTTGTAGATCTGCTATCTTTTTTAATAGCCAAAGAAATCTTAAAATGACAGAGATCCTTTCCCGGATTGAATGTGTTGAAGCTATAACTAGGCTAAGTTTGAACTTAGGGTGCGTTCGAAAATTACGCACCGGAGCACACTCGCCTATTAGTTTGTATTGGCCAGTGCGCTCAGTGCTGTATTTTAGAACGCACCCATAGTGTGAGGTGGTGCAATTGGCCCCTGGTGAAGATAATCCTGGGTCAGCAGATAATCACCCACACATGTTTATTTTAATGATCAGTTCATCGATTGTGTTCCTGCTTGGATAAATGGAACCCAACGTAGTAATACTGTATTCGTGTTTGCCGGTATCACAATGAAGAAGAAAATATCCCACTGAGCATTTTTCGGGCTATTAGACGTCTAAAATATGTCTAAGGGCTAGGCTAACACAGGGTTATAATTGGTATAACAGTGAAAGTTTTCTTGGCGATTAGCTGTTTTTTAAGCGTCTATTTATAGACCGTCTATATTATAGCCGTTGAAATCTATGTATAGACGCTTAAAAAACAGCTAATCAACGTCAGGCTAAGCCTAGACGTCTAAAAAAATGTCACTGTTATACCAATTATAACCCTGTTTTAGACGGAGGTCTAATAGCCGACTATGGCTCACTGGGATATTATCAATAAAAACTTGGTGTTTTGGCAATTATTTGGGGGCCTACAGTACTTGTCTTGCACTGCCCACAGGTTGAGAGTCGCTGGATGTAATGTAAATATGAGCATGTAAAGAGACCTGAAGAGGCTGATGTTGTGGTATAGGTCTTCTATCAGGTCGAGGTCGATGGGGTGAGGCTCTGGCGAGGAGAAGGTCCCGGTGAGGAACATCTCCGTGGAGAAGGATTCCACAGATGGCACCGACATGGCAGCTATAGCTTCACATTCTGTGGAACACAGAGAAAACAGGCTTCTTGTTTTCTTGAGTAGAACATTGACATAATCAGGGGTGGACAAAGTATATACACAAGTAAATACTAAATAAATAGTTCAATTTTCATGCACCACATTATCTGGAACAAACTCCCCGAAACCTGCAGTTCTGTTACAACTCTCAGTTCCTTTAAATCATAGCTAAAACAATTAAAACCTTTCTGTTTGCCGCTGCCCTTTATTGAAACATTTTAATTTTACTCTTTTATTTTTTTACTTCGTCTAATCGCAATTATTTGAGATAATCGCAATTATGTTTGCATTATCGTCAGAATCGTTTCCATGTTGAAAGATTTTCACACATTTTCAAATATTAAAAAAGCAGAAAAAGCAGATCTACAAACGTATAGATCTATGCATTACGTTGTAAACTTGTAGATCAGCCATTTCTGATTTTTTAAATGCATAAAAATGATCAAATATGTCAATAATTTCTTTGCATATTTCAGTTACTTTTATTACGAAGCCTTCATATGTTCCAATGTTCAATGGCCAAACACACAATTAAATCGTTAATCGCAATTACCTGAGTGACAATTAATCGTCAACCTAAATGTGTAACCGTGACAGCCCTACTCCTCCTCCTGAGCCACTGCTGCCCCTTTCCTTTCCACTGACTTGCAAGAGGAGGCTACATGTAGAGATTCATTCATTCATTCATTCATTCATTCATTCATTCATTCATTCATTCATTCATTCATTCATTCATTCATTCATCACCTCCTGCAACACCATCACTCACACTGATGCCCAGCTGCATCGCCGGTGAAAAGATGATTTAAGCCACTCTGACCGAGGCAGTCTCAGACTGTGACTCATTGCATTTCACAACTGGCATCCTTTCAACTGCAGACTGTGCATGTGTGTGCGTGTGTGTGTGTGTACAGTGTATGTGTGTGCAGTGGTGTAAAGTAACAAAGTACATTTACTCAAGTACTGTACTTAAGTACAATTTTTACTTTTTACTTTACTGGACTATTTCCAATTGTCTATACTTTTACTTCTACTCCACTACATCTCAGAGGCAAATATTGTACTTTTACTCCACTACAATTATTTAATTTTTTTTGTTACTAGTTACTTTGCAGATATCAATTATTATATTATAAAACATACATTAACCACGTCAGCCCTATTTTATCGGCTGGTATACCTAGGCCGATCTACAAGCTCACAACGTATCGTGATTCGACGCATTGTGAGCTTGTAGATCTGCTATTTTCAAACATTTTAGTACTTTAAGTACATTTTGATACCAGTACTTTTGTACTTTTACACAAGTAAATTTTGAATTCCGGGCTTTTATTTGTAACAGAATACTTCTACATTGCAGTATTGATACTTTTACTTAAGTAAAACATTTGAGTACTTTTTCCACCACTGTGTTTGTGTGTGTGTGTGTGTGTGTGTGTGTGTGTGTGTGTGTGTGTACAGTATGTGTGTGTGCGTGTGTGTGCGTGTGCGTGTGTGCGTGTGTGTGTGTGTGTGTGTGTGTGTGTGTGTGTGTGTGTGTGTGTGTGGGGGCTGGTAAACCGTGACGCAGACATTTCATAATGGAGTAGGAGGTAAAAAAGGCGATGGGAAACAAAGATGGATCATATTGCACCATGCCACGTGGGCAGAATGGAGAGTTAACACACCGTCTAGACTGGAGCAGTGTGGGGCACAACAGAATAATGCCTGATGTGTTTAGTTGCACGCCGTGCCAAGCAACTTCAAAGCTAAAGCCTGATTTATACTTAGTTGCGCACTGGCGGCAAGCAACTACAAGCTCACAACACGTCACACTGCCATGTGCTTTGAGCTTGTACTTGCTTGACACCGGTGCGCGCAGTGGTGGAAAGTAACTAAATACATTTACTCAAGTACTGTACTCACGTGCTGGTTTGAGATACTTGAACTTTACTTCAGTTACTGAAGTAAAGTACAAGTATCTCAAACTTGTACTCCATAGTTACAGTATAATAAAATCAAGTAATATGCGTTATTCTGATGGCCATTCTGCATAGTAAATAGTAGAAGTACTTACGGGTGGAAACCTCATATGTCCAAAACTGTTACTTTTCAGGATTCAAATAAAAAAATTACACAAGTAGGAGATCTACAAGCTCAAAACGCGTCGCTTCGCGCCGCGCTTCAAGCTTGTAGATCTGTTACTTTTGATACTTTTTTGTGACGCTATTGTATGATCGAGTAGGGCGTTAATTTAGGAAAAAAGCACAACAAGTTAAAATATGGAGATAAGAGGTATATTTTGATCCTAATACTTTTGTTCCACCACTGGGTGTGTGACACCGGTGCACAATACTGTATTTGTTTGAGTCAACCTAGGGTCAAACTCTACAGTACACACTGAATGGTTGTGTGCACATCGTGTTGTACACTTATCCTAAGATAAATATTGAAAGATTCAACTGAGTGCGGCCCGTGTTTATAGAGATTAGTAGGGCTGTCACGATCATGAAAATGTACTTGACGATTCATTGCCATGCATATTATTGAGATTAACGATTTAATTGTGTCTTTTTTGCCATTAACCATTGGAAGATATAAGATAAAAATACATTTATTTTAGGCTTCATAAGCAAGAATTTAACAGGGCAGATATGAAAAATAAATAATAATAAATAAATAAATAATTTCGCACGAAAAAAGCGGACAATATCATTTTTTAAAAGAACACATGGTTCCCTATGACCTCATGCACACCGGCTCCCAATTTGTCGTGCGGCAAGTGGCTGCGGCGATGCGTTTTTTTTTCCGTGCGTCTTTTCGCATGCGGTAAAAACTGATTGACTAATCGCACCCTGTCTGCAAAGGCCTTTATTGTTGCACACTTTCATTTTTATATATATTTTTATAGTGGGAATAGCAGATCTACGAGCTCACACAACGTGAGCTTGTAAATCGACTATTTCAACTATTTTTGGAAAATGTTTCAAAATGTATGATTTCTTTTACATGGAAACGATTATGGCAATTATGACGATTATGCAAAATAATATTGATTATCTCAAATAATTGCGATTAGGTGACAGGCCTAGTGATTAGTAGCACTAATATGGGACTCCTAAGTGCTTCAGTGATGAACGTTTGCTTCACGTCATAATTCTAATTAAATCGTACCAATCATCGTAATTCAGATAATCACATTCTAATTGTCAATGTTGCTTCGTCATCTCCTTTGTAGAAAAGTAGTATGCATATTATGGTATTGCTTACTTAAGCACTATAGTACACCACATAGACAGTACTTATGGCTCAATCATTGTGTGTGTGTGCATGGACATACGTATGTGTACCTGTGCATGCATGTGAATGACACAAACAGACAGACAGACAGGATGTGTGCGTGTAATGTGTGTGTGTGTGTGTGTGTGTGTGTGTGTGTGCGCGCACATACGCACGCTTTGACCACGTTTCCAATTCGCAGCGCCCTGGAGGCTTTCATTACCAAAGAGCAAACAGCAATCATGGTCTTATCAGCACTCTGCATGTGTTGCAATGTGTGTGTGTGTGTGTGTGTGTGTGTGTGTGTGTGTGTGTGTGTGTGTGTGTGTGTGTGTGTGTGTGTGTGTGTGTGTGTGTGTGTGTGTGTGTGTGTGTGCGCTCGCGCTTGCGTGTTTGTGCGCGCGTGTGTGTGTGTGTGAGGGTGTGTGTGTGTGAGGAAATGTGTGTGAGAGGGTGTGAGTGCAAGTGTGACAGTAAGTGAGAGTGAGAGGGTGCAGACTTCGACTGCCTCTGTGGATGAAGGGTAACTATAAACAAACAGGCGAGAAATTCAAGGTAAACCAACATAAAGTGTCTAAATAAGGTTTTGGTCCGCCACGAGCTGCCAGAACAGCTTCAAATACCTTGGTATAGATTGTACAAGTCTGTGGAAATGTACTGGGATGGAACACCAATTCTAACAAAAACATATTCCCTCATTTGGTGTTTTGATGGTGGTGGAGAGAGATAACACATTATTCCAAAATCTCCCATAGGTGTTCAACTGGGTGGAGATCTAATGAGAATAATACCTATATCAACTCTGTATTGATTTGTACTCTTTGGTCTCGTCGACTTTGAACAACCTGGCGCTCAATGTCGACAAGACCAAACAGCTGGTGGTGGACTACAGGAGGACAGGCAGAGAGCACTCCCTCATCCACACAGAAGGAGCTGCAGTGGAGAGAGGGTCAGCGAGTTCAAATTCCTGGGAGTTCACATCACTGAGAAATTCACCTGGGGCGTACATGTCACAGTATGATTGAAAAAGGTGCACTTGTTTTCACCGACGGAGGCGCGCCGTCTGAAGGGGACTTGAGCCACGCCGTGGGGAAGCGCGGGAGGTGAACTCGAAGAAAACTAGCACTCCTAATCCACACGTTGTGTCAACAAGATGAAACGATACAACACCACCTTGGACCTTGATTTGCAGTGACAAGTAGACCCAAAACATGCCAGGAAAATGCCCCTAGCAGCCTATCAGAGCCACTGGATCCCGTCAGGGTCAAGAACTGAGGCCTGTACGGTCCTCTTGCTGTATGTATGCCACACACGCATTTGCCCACTAGTGGAGAATATGGTGACTCATAACACTTTTCCACATCGCTGTGTAGACCAGTGCCTAGCGGTTGTTACACCACTGAACACGCATTTGTCTTTGTAATGAGGGGTTTATGCACTGCAACCCTACTATAATAACCCTCTCTATGTAGTTATCAACAGACTGAAGATTGCTGACACAGTCTGATCACATCCTGCGTGAGTTGCTGCGTGTCACTCCCTGTCTCTCTCTACCCGTTTCCTGTCACTCTTTACTGTGCAAATAAAAGGCAGAAAAAGCCCCCAAAATATATTTTAAAACATTTGTTCCTATAGAAACACAGCCCTAGATTGCAGCTTTAATGGTTTAATTGCATCATGCAGTCCACCTGTATGGAAGCGGATGTATTCCTTATGTTTCTCCACTGAGTCATTCTTATAAGCATGCTAGAAGAAGGTCCTCATAAAATGAAAGACGAGCCTAGTCTCTGTCAGATTACGTGCTGAGTAGGTGATGAGCGATTAGGGGTAGAAATATGTTGTAACAATTCCTGACGAAGACACTTCATTTGGTAGAGCACTCACTCGCTTAGCATGCCATGATGCGAGAGGTAGCGGGTATTGATGCCCACATTCTCCAGAGACATTTTCAGGGATAGAATTTCAGAGCATGAGGGAGATGGACATCTGTAACAAGAAAGAAAGTGATCTTGAACATTGTATATATGTTACAGTATGATTGAAAAAACAGTCAAATCGTTTTCTCCGAGTTCACCTCCCGCGCTCCCCCACGGAGGGCGGGCCCCCCATCAAAAAAAAAGAAATGACATCTCGGAGGTACCGAGTCTAGATTTACGATTCTGCCCCTACTGGGACATAACTCGGACGGCGCTGAGTCGACTGAAGGTGACTTGGCAACGCTCTGCACGGCGTATCATACTGATACATAATTTTACAAACCAAGACTGCATGTGTCTGCAAAATATATTAAAAGTTGAAATATGGAGATACAATGTTTCTGCCTGACAGCAACAACATACTGAGAACTACTTATGCATAAACTAGACACAGAATCTAATAATGGCGCAGGTTCCTTTTGCAATAAGAAAAGGCTTTCAGATCGTTATCTGGTTAACTGGCTCTTCAGTCTTACTGTAGTGGGGGAATCGCTTCCCTTCATCCTTTAACATTGGGATACAGTAATTATGAACATCTTGAACAGTAGCTACACATTACTAATAACGTTGCCTATATGGAGCTTTGCTTTGCGGTTCGCTGTATGCACATAGCAGCCTGAGCTGAGCTGTAATTGGTCTACTTTTGTGGGGCCAGAGATAATCCCTGCCCTCTGGCACCAGTACCATATAAACACTTTGATAGACTAATACAACCACGGCAAAGACAAAAGGTCACATAAGACTTGTTATTTTCTTAACATAACACAATTTGTCAATATTCTTTTCAATACTGGCCAATTGAATGATTGTTTTCAATCCTGTCAAGCTATAACAGTTTAACTATGTGTAATGCCATGGCCTGTGCCAAACATGCACCTAACACCTACATGTAAGTGAACCTTTTAGGGGTGGGACGATATGGGTACCTCACGATACGATATGTATCACGATATTAGGCCCACGATAACAATATATATCACGATATCTGAAAATGCCGATATATTGCGATATCACGATATATTGCATGAAATTTCACCAACGATATATCACGATATCTGAAAATATCGATATATTGCGATATCACGATATATTGCATGAAAATTCACCAACGATATATCACGATAGTCCTTGGATTCAATTCATAAACACATAAAATAGCACCAAACAGTTCAAAGTCATCATTACACAAATACAGAGTAGGAAAAACAACGTATCACAAAATTAAAAAAAATAAAAAAATAAAAAAAAAATTATTTTTTTATTTTTTTATTTTTTTTAATATCGATATTTTTCGGGAGGATATCGATTATTTATCGCGGGAGAAAGTATCGCGATATATCGATATATCGATATATCGTCCCACCCCTACTTGGTACTGCCTGTAACAGGATGCCTTAGTATACTACTGTATGTAATAATAATTCTTCAAGGTGGAATTAGCTCAAGTGGTAGAGCGCTCGCTTAGCATGTGAGAGGTAGTAGAGGAATCGATGCCTGCATACTCCAAATACTCTTGCCATCGGTCTCCACCACAAGAAAAAGTACCTCTCGGTTTAATGGAATTAAATGGCAAGAATTATGAATCATGCTCTCGGCCGAACATATTCTTGGCTTTGCTCAAACAGTGCCAGTAGGGTTTTTCAGCCCCCGTGATCCAGAGAGATACGTCAGATCATAGGTTACTGGAGTCAGAATATGTAAAGTACACGGGACAGTTGCAAACCCAATACACCTGCAGGTATCGTGACGTTTAAACATTTCCTGTGATAGATTCTGTCGGGCAGAAACCTTTTTATCTCCATATTTTAACTTTGTACGTATTTTTTCCCCCAGTAAATTAATGCCCTACTATTTTTGCTATTTTG
>NC_137606.1:56153037-56160537 GCF_963280865.1 Gymnoscopelus braueri
AAACATTTTTTCCAGGGACCCCCAGAAGCAAAGATTTGAGTAAAAACAATTGCTTTATAGATATATATTCAAAGATTTGCAAAAAAAAAAACACGATTTTAAAAAAAATAGCAGATCTACAAGCTTTTTAGTTATAAATCTACTTGACTAGTGACATCTCAAGGACACTACATGTATTCTAGTCATTCTATTATTGTCTACTGCTCATATGTTGTTTTCATACATAGTTTTCTACTCATTCTATTATTGTCTAGTGCTCATACATTGTTTTCTACTCATTCTAATAATTGTCTAGTGCTCATGCATTGTTTTCAATCATTCTATTATTGTCTAGTGCTCATGCATTGTTTTCTACTCATTCTGGTGTTCATAAATGGTTGTTACTGTTTGTATAAAAACATGTTGACAAAAACACGAGCTTCTGCAGGTTGCTCCGACTATTTAGTCCAGAAGCCTCAGACTGATAAGTAGCACTCAGCATTGCGGTGGCTGTGGTGTCATGGCACTGCGGTGATGTCATGGGTCTGTGGCCCCAAAGGATAAATTAATGCCGCTTTGGTGACACCACAAGGTCTCACACAGTGACACAGAGCTATTGAGATATGGAATAATTTACACAGTACTGTTCCCTCTACTAATAGTTGGTGATTGCGAACGCGGAAGGAGGCGCGCCCAAGTGGAGCCTACTATGAAACTCTGCTCGGCTTGTGTGTCCGTCTGTCTGTGTGCAGTGCACTGCCTGGGTGCGGCCGACAGAGTGCGCCAGAGTGCAGCTACACACACACACACACACACACACACACACACACACACACACACACACACACACACACACACACACACACACACACACACACACACACACACACACACACACACACACACACACACACACACACACACACACACACACACACACACACACACACACACGTCCGTAAATACACAATATTTTCGAGCTGCGTTCGCTTCCAGCGTTCGCGCGTCTTACTTGTACATTACATACAATATCACAGGAACACTACAGTAAATGTTGTTCTGTACTCATTCTAGAGCTGCAACTATCAATTATCTTAGCAATGAAGTTTTTTTCCCCTCCTTTGTTTTCTTTATAATTGTCCGATTAACCACTTACGCCCTCCTTTATAAATTATTTTGTCATTTAACAATTCGAGAAAATAGCTGATCTGCAGGCTCACAACTTCGTATCACAACATGTTGTGAGCTTGTACATCTGCTATTTGTTCTATAATTGATTAAATCGATTAGTTCTATTAACTGTTTCACCCCTACTACACTTATTCCCCCACTTTCTCTCCACTTCAGTCGTTGTGAGCAGGTTCCTGTCCCTCACTCACAATGTGAGTAATGACCTGCAGCTGTGCTTAACTGTCAAAACATCTGCTAGCCTGTCATAAGGTTTATGTGTTGGAGCATCCAGCCAAACCAGTCTCACCGCTGCCAGGAACACACGCGTGATCTCTGTAACAGGCCAGGGCCACCATGCCACTCCTGGCGTTTTGGTTTTTCTATTGATCAATATCGCCTATTTCGGTATGTCCAAAATGGTTACTTTTCAGGGAAAACAAATAAAAAAAGAACCTGTGTTCCAATGGATCCAGTGTAGTTATAATTTAGTCACAAGCTCTTGTTAACCCTTTAAGACCTGAGGTGATTCTTTAAAAAAAATCTAAATCGTAACAGTTTTTAGATTTTTTTTTTCTTCAAAAATAGCAGATCTACAAGTTCATAGCGCGGCACTCGGTGCCGCGCTATGAGCTTGTATATCTGCTATTTTTGAATAGCCAAAAGAAATCTAAAAGTGACACAGAT
This sequence comes from Gymnoscopelus braueri, assembly GCF_963280865.1. Classification (NCBI taxonomy): domain Eukaryota; kingdom Metazoa; phylum Chordata; class Actinopteri; order Myctophiformes; family Myctophidae; genus Gymnoscopelus; species Gymnoscopelus braueri. The sequence continues at coordinate 56,154,871 of NC_137606.1, forward strand.
GCGTTCCAGGTTAATACCTTTTATTGGTTCAATATTTATAAAACCCACGGACACACTTAACCACTTTCACTTCACAAGCTTGTAGGGATGGGCAATATTATCGATATCACGATATATCGCGATATTTTATTTCGCGATACTGTATCGATACTCCAGTATCAATATCGCGATTAAAAAAAAAAAAAAAAAAAAAGTTTTTTTTTTTTTTTTTTTTTTTTTTTTGCTTTTTCAGATACAGGCTTTATGAAAAACATTCAAAGAACCTATCACAGATCTGCAGCTACTCAATATGTAGTGTATATATAAACAATATGTAGTTGTGATATATGTATATATCGCAATATATCGCAATATATCGCAATATATCACAATATATCGCAATATATCGCAATATATCGCAATATCGTGATACGACCCAAGTATCGTGATGCGTATCGCAATATAATCGTATCGTGACCCAAGTATCGTGATACGTATCGTATCGTGAGATTGTTGCCAATACCCATCCCTACAAGCTTGTAGATCTGCTGTTTTCGCTACTTTTCTGCTCAACATCAACATTTCTGCTCAACATGCCAAATGCCTACATTGTAATAAAAAACATGACACAGTTGACACACTGATCAATCATCAAGCGTTCCCTGATCAAACGTTAGTCATAAATACCAGCAGAGGACAGGCTGTCCACATCATCAGAAGACACTGTAAATCAATCTGCTGCACCATAAATAGATTGCTACACTGTTGAAGGGCACATGCTGTGTACTTGGTTCTAAATGCAATCCCCATACTACCAGTTTTAACAACTTAAAACCCATATATATATAGGGCATAGCAGTGGCGGCCATTTTCTGGTTCCACTTCAAAATAGTCAATGCATTTTTCCCATTGACATTTCCAAAAATATTGATATCAATTCATTTAAGCCTAGAATCAAGCCATCCAGGGTCCTGGTGAATCATGACCATAAAACATGTTTTTCTGGTGTGATTCACCAGGACCCTGGATGGCTTGATTCTAGGCTTAAAATAATTGATATAAATATTTTTGGAAATGTCAATGGGAAAAATGCATTGACTATTTTGAAGTGGAACCAGAAAATGGCCGCCACTGCTATGCCCTATACTTTAGCTGACCACAGTCCCCCAGTGGTCTTATGCTACATCCCCTCCTGTTTCACCTCTATACCAAATGTTTATACCCCAACCCCAGAACGCTAGGGTTCAAGCAATCTGGGAACCCATTCAGTAAAAAAAAAAAATAGAAAACAATGAGTTTCTGCCTCTGGGAGCACCACCTCCTTTTTTGTGTAGAAACAGGAACTCGTTATGGCTCCTCCCCTTTCATAGTCCACTTCCTCCCGGGTTGCTTCTGTGTTTATTCTTACTAACAACACCACACGTTTAAGGCAGTGGTGATGATTCTGCTGTTCACAGAATCTGTCTTGAGAGATTAGGGTTCAAGTGGTTAGAAACTAACCAGTTTTTAAAAAAAAAGTTTTATATACCATTAAATTATGCTTCCATGACAGGCAATGTAAACACGGGCTGCAGCAGTCAAGACATTTATTGCGCTCAGTGTTGTAGTCAAGTCTAGAGGCCGACTGATGTATCAGCCTGCCAAAAATATTGGCCACTTTCCACCTTGTGTATTAATAATGAATATACAGTCTGTATGTTGCTGTGATGCCTTGCATTATGCTCACTTTCTCTCTAAGTCTAAGTGACTGGAGCATACAGTGCCTAAGTCCTGAAATCAAAGCCACGCCCCCTGTCATCACAGGCATTTTTCCACTCACAAATCTCATTGACGTTTAGGCTAAAGCGTCTTTGGGCACTTAGAGAATAGCTATATACATTTGAGATATTACTATTAATATTAGGCTTTTACATTGCTTAATATAAGAACTGTGTTCTAAAATAACAATAAATAAACAGCATGAACTGGCTAGGCTATATATCCAAAGGCCGTATAAACAAGCCTGCCTACAAATCACAGATTTGATTAAAAATAACAAAATATCATGAATGATATGAAGCCATACAGATTGCCCGGAACACAAGTTATTTTTAAGTGGTTAACTTCAACTGGATTTCTGAATGGTAACATAAGCGTTCTTTGTGGCCCAGGGGGCACGGTTCTGACGTCAGACATGGGTACACTGTGTGTTCCATTTCATTCCAATCATCATGTTAATAGACAATAGGCCCAGACATGTCAAGGTTTTAGGAGGAACTCTTGAAAATCTGTGTGGTGTTGTTGTTTGTTTGAAAGACTGACAATAAATCTGTCCATTGTTGACATGTTTGGTCATGTGCTAAATGTCTGATAATTAAGAGTATATCATCGCTGTTGGCCAGACACCATGCCCTATATCTAAAGTTGGTTGTATGACCATTCGGTTTTTTATGTTCACCTATAATGATCTTCCCAAAATAGGGAAAGTGATTAAGTCTGTGTAGGTTTTATAAATGTAAAAATAATGAAAAAACTAATAATGATAACTACTGTATATTGGATCCCTTGGAACAGAGGTTATTTTTTTACACCCAACACAGCAACAATATAAGGGGGGGAAATCAGAAATAAAGATCAGTGAGACCTTCTGCAGACTGATGCTTTAATGCTCTCGGATAGTTTGGCTTTTGCAGTAGTCCATAATAAAACAAAAAAAAATCCAAGTTTGATTCAAGTCCAAAGTCACAGACACTCGACTCTAAAGGTCCTTACACACCGGGGCGATTTTTTCGTGCGAATAATACGCTTTTTTTAAAAACCTTATAAAGTCAATGCAAGCGTACATGGCGCGAAAAAGCGGAAAAGCGAAGCGAAAAAGCGTCTTTTAATTATTCGGAACGAGTCCGAATTTTGCGTATATTCGCACATTCGCCGGTGTGTAACCGCCTTTAGTCTAGTCACAAGTCAAGGGTTAATTTGACTGAAGTCAGACTTGAGTCCAAGTCCTGGATTTGAGTAAGACTTAATAATAATAATTGAGTCCCCACTCCTTTGGGGTATTTTGTGGCACTATACATTTTGCACATCCACGAAATTCCCTCTCTGCATTCACCCATCCTAACTATTAGGAGAGGGGGCACTAATGAGCCATAAGAGTAGTAACCTCTAATGCAGTGATTCTGAAAGTGGGTTCCTTGAGGGGCTTCCAAATGGACACTTATATGCCTGTAACTCTGAGAGCGTACAAATGGAACCATGCATACAAACGGTTTCATGCGTCCGCTCTCAGAGTTATTGGGGTCTTTGAAATTAAAAGGTTTGAGAAATTAAATGAAAACAGCTACTAGTTAGTAGCTAGTGTTAGTGGCTAGTTACACAGCTACTGTACTAGTTAGTAGCTTGTTGTAGTAGCTAGTGACACTATGTCATGTTTTTGCCACTTACATTGTTGAACACAGAGGAGCTCTGAATGATGTAACATGTTCTAATCACAGTCCAATAACTTTCCATGAATGTGAGCAAATTAACTATAAGGTCATGTCATCTCTGTGGTGACTTGTCACGGGTTCGCAGCCCAGAGGGGGTTAATGAATATCACTGTAGTCAAAACAAAGACAGTTCACTGGAGAACGCTACCTTAAGAGTGCTGTCATTTTAAGAAGCCACACATTTGTCTGGTACCACTGAGGTAGAAAGCATCTCATTACGTGACTGGTTTATTCGTGTCATTATTCTTAAGTGTCCATTTGTTTTGTCCACCACGGATGTTTTTATTTAGTGCAATTCATTCCAGCCACTTAGCTTTTGAACGTCTCTCTCTCTCTCTCCTCTCTCCTCTCTCTCTCTCTCTCTCTCTCTCTCTCTCTCTCTCTCTCTCTCTCTCTCTCTCTCTCTCTCTCTCTCTCTCTCTCTCTCTCTCTCTCTCTCTCTCTCTCTCTCTCCTCTCTCTCTCTCTCTCTCTCTCTCTCTCTCTCTCTCTCTCTCTCTCTCTCTCCTCTCTCTCTCTCTCTCTCTCTCTCTCTCTCTCTCTCTCTCTCTCTCTCTCTCTCTCTCTCACAAAGTCACAGGTGTTCAAAGGGCGACATCCCTATTTTCAGCATGTCATTTTTGTTTTTGTCAGCATTGTCAAGGTTTTTTTTTAAATGGGGTGGGGGGTAAAAGCCATTTCTCAGTAAGGGGGGGCCACATGAACCTGAGGCTATAGCTATTTGGGGGTCCTCCTCGGCATGGAAATGGAAACGTTTGGGAACTCCTGTCCAAAGGTACAGGGGGTGCTAACATGGAATCAGGCGGGTTCCATATTAGTTTCAGTCAAAAAACAACGCATGGGTACCGACTCTGAGGCTACAGTCTACCTCACATGCCTGACTGAATGGAATCCTGACTAACAAAACACTGGCCAGGGTGCCCAGTGTGTGCCCACACCACTGAAGCAAGCTCCCTCCAACCGTTCACTGGACGAGGCAAAGGTGTTACTCCTATAGATCATTCTAGAAAAAAACTTTACCTGGAAAAGCAAGCACCCATAAAGCCTGGTGAAATATACTACCACTGGATAAATGATTAAGAAAGTTATACTTTCATTATGTACGTTATGTGTGTGTTATAGTTCATATACAAGTTACAACACATTGTTTGTTTTAGAATTATTTCATAATAACACGTAGATTGATATCTCTTATATTATATTATAAGTGCAAGTACATTACTTTGCTATATATAGTTTGTTTATTTCTTCACTGACTAACTATTAGGTCCTTTACAAGGGGATATGATTGCATTTTCTAGACAATAATATTAGCCTATATAGGCCTACATTAGTTACAGAACCACCTTTTCACAGTAGCCTATTTATTCAGGTAAGTCATTAATTAGGCTATTTTTTTTTAAAGTATCATTAAATGATTTATGATTAATTTTACAACGATCTATATGTATAACAGTCATGCATGTTCCATTCACAACAAACATTGTTGGCCAGTTTCTCTCCAGAAACCAATCATGAATGATCTTGCTGTCACGGTGTGGGATGAGAATACAGGCTGGCCTGGGACTCATTCACTTTGTTCACTATATAATAGGCTAAACAGTAACGCCACAGGATGCCAAAGCTGGGGGAGAGTTATTCATCTCCATTGACATAAGATAAACATTAATCTTCTAAATGTATAACAAGTTACAGTACCTACATACTGGGTTATTCTAAGGGAATAAAGAGGAATTAAACAGGAAATCCTCTTCTTGGTTTACAAACAACCACAACACCATGAACCAAAAGTGATTCTTCTAGCAATCTAGCCCAACTCTGTTACGAGTAAAAGTCCGGAAATCAAAATGTACTTGAGTAAAAGTACAAAGTATTGGTATACAATTTACTTAACGTAGAAAGTAGAAAGTACTCATTGCACAATGTCCCATTTCACAAGTTTTCAAATGTATGAAATGGATACAATATTTAGAAAATAGCAGATCTACAAGACTCACAATGTGTCGCATCGCCAAGCATTGTGAGCTTGTAGATCTGCTATTTTCAAATGGCCTAAATGTATATAGGGTGGTTAATGTATGTTTTGTAATAATAATCAAAATCTACAAAGTAACTACTAACTAGTAACTAAAGTTTTCAAATAATTGCAGTGGATATTTGCCTCTGAAATTAGAAGTAAAAGTGCTTAATCTACTCAAGTAAAATGAAAATACCTCAAAGTG
>NC_137606.1:56163037-56274257 GCF_963280865.1 Gymnoscopelus braueri
AGGGATATTTGATTTGATTTATTTGATTTGCACAACAGGAATCATAATAGTATACTACTAACTAGAATATTGTAATAAACCCTTGGGGGGCTATAAGCTAGAGAACCTCACCATTTACCTTAAATACAATTTGAATTTATTAGTATTAAAAAAAAAATATATATATATATATATATATATATATATATATATATATATATATATATATATATATATATATATATATATATATATATATATATAAATATAAAAACAATTCATAAAGTATAAGAAGATAAGACAACAAAAACAAAAGAACATACTGAGCAGAAAAGACAAAACAAATAATAACTAAAAAAAAGAAAGAAAAAAAAGTCATAATTCTACTGCTCGTGTGAAATATAAAATCTAAATGAAAAGGACTATAATTCATTACATTGAGACAATGTGGAGACAAATCTTTGGACAGTGAATATATTGAAAGGTATAGTGTGGCATGTTGTCATCACATCATCACTAGGACAAACATAATGTTATAGCCATAGTCCTGAGTCAGACACAGCATACACAGACCGGACAACACTGGGGCAGGCGCGTATCGTCATTGGGGCCAACGAGGCCATGGCCCGGTCTGTAAACCCAGCTTGTCCCTGTGTAGGGGCAAGATCCAGGGGGAAATAACTAAAAATCAACATTAGCAGCCCCTCACCCTATTCTGTTGTAGCCGACCACAGAAAGTCTCCTTTGTTTTCAAATGGGGCTCATTTGCATTCGGCCGAATTGTTAATGAGTGGCCATTAAAAAACAGTTTAGCCGTCAAACCTGTTCTGGCCCGGTTCTGGCCCGGTCAACGTTAGAATCCACCAAACGCCACTGCACTGGGGTCTACAAAGACTAAAATGATGCAATAGCGGACCTCAGCATTGTAATTTACAAGCCAGTAGTGTACAGTAGATCGCATAAGCCAGATGGACAGATTGCTCCACATTGGCCAGTTCTGCCAACGTGTTAAGAGGACCCTATGGTATTTTCAATAGAAACGGTTCACAGAGAAGATTGTGTGCACATCCTGTACCTGTATTTAGGCCTGGTGCTGGACATTAAGGCAATAATCAAGGAGAAGGTAAAACATCCGCACACTGGTTTAAAGTTCCCAAGACTTATTTGTATTAATGGCGCAACGTTTCGACCTCATAGGTCTTCATCGGGCACATTTTCAATAGCAAAAAAAAAGACTTCTGTGACCCAGGGGATAACGGAGAGACGTCAGAACTTCAATATGTATGGGAAGTACGTTTGCTTTCTGAGAATTGACTCTGTTGACCATGGTGACTGTAGTGTCTCCTACAACCCCTGCATCCTGAGGGCCCACTTTGTTTTGCAGCTGTTGTCTACTCACTGCATCTTCATTTCCCCCAATGTCCTGCTATGCTCCAAGTGGAGTTGCATCAGCATTAGTTCAGCATATTGTCGCTGGGTCTGGGCAGAACCTTTTGTCTCCATATTTCATATTTTTTATGTTTTTTTTTCCTAGATTGAAGCCCTATTTCAGTGGTTCTCAACCAGTGGTCCGGGGGTTCCAGATGGTCCCCAGCTAAATGATGGAGAGCTGGTAACCAAATTTATAGATCTTTAACTCTTGAGAGCGTAACATTAAACCAAATGGACCCTTACGGGTCAGCGACAAATGGACCCTTATGGGTTCATTTGGTTTCAATTTACGCTCTCAAGAGTACAATTATTGTTAAACATTACTTAATTAATTGTTATTTTTAAGTCTTGGGTTCTGAGATGTTAAATCTTATGGGGAGAGATTTGTCTAAAAAATATTTGTGAATCCAATACCATGATGCACAAATATTCCATGATTTACAAATGTGTTGTGCAATCTACAAACACAAATTGTGACTTTTGTAAAAAATGAATTTGTAATTTTTACAAAAAAAAATATACTTGCAGGCGCATTTATCATAAAATATCATTTGTAAATCATGAATTCTGCGTGTGAATTGTTGAATCTGCATTATACACCAACACACACATTCAGTTTTGAGACAAGCTTCACACTTGTCTCAAATTCACTCACAAATACCTGCAGATCCACACGTGTGCTTGGACTGCCCCACCCCCACCCCATGGTAATTACAGCCAGATGGGCACTGCCACTATAGTCAGGGGATATTAGCAGAAAGATTTCCAATCTTGGAATAAATTCCTTACCAAAAAAAATCTTCACCAATGTGTTTGTAAAGGTGTCTAGTAACACATCTCACAAAGACTGAAATTCAGTTTCCCTAGGAGAATTTTTGACAGCTGCTGAAAGTTGGGGTACCCACCATTTCCCTGCATTTCCAGGCAGGGCAAACAAAAAAATAATAATTCTGTGTTAAGTAGCATGTGAGGGGTCAAACTAGGGTGTTTTTATGATTCTGAATCCATTGCAAGCATTTGTTTTGCACCAAAACCACTCCTTGGGCTAAAAACGGCCATAGCCATCCTTGTCCAGGTATACTTTTTGTGTAAAAAGCCCATTGAGATTGGGCTGTTTTTAGCCCAAGGAGTGGTTTTGGTGCAAAACAAATGCTTGCAATGGATTCAGAATCATAAAAACACCCTAGTTTGACCCCTCACATGCTACTTAAAACAGAATTAAAATTGGATTTTTTTTTGCCCTGCATGGAAATGCAAGGAAATGGTGGGTACCCCAACTTTCAGCAGCTGTCAAAAATTCTCCTAGGGAAACTGAATTTCAGTCTTTGTGAGATGTGTTACTAGACACCTTTACAAACACATTGGTGAAGATTTTTTTTGGTAAGGAATTTATTCCAAGATTGGAAATCTTTCTGCTAATATCCCCTGACTACTAATCAGTTAGACGGGAGGGATTTCAGAAAAAAAGGCATTTGGGGGTAAAAAAAATGGGAAGCTGACTACTTTATATAATTCAAGGGTGCTGAATCTGAATAACATGGTTCCCAAATGAATTTTGTTGTTTTTAACCATCTAATTTGCATTAAAAAATGCCTGCTCAATGTTGAACAATTTCTTCAATAACCCTATAACAAGGCAAGCGAAACTGAAAAAATAAGTGTCTATATCTATTTTCTGAGGGTCAGACAATGTATGTAAGGTATTTTTGATGTAATTAGTGGTAAGCCTACTCCTAAATATATAAATTAAGAGGCCACCATTACAGAAAACTGTTTAGTACTCAAATAAGTGGTCCATATGCACCCCCCTTATTTTATTTTATTTTCTACTTATCTGTATTTTTGTATGCACTTCAGACATTATATAAGTTGCTTGATTCAATATTTAGATTTTTGATATTAATTTAATCAGTTGCAGGTGTACATACGATCAGCATCAAACTTGGCACAAACATTAGTCAGGGCTCTGCCATCAGAATAGTCACACCAGGGGCCATGTGTGGCCCTCAAGAGCCACATCAGGGGCCCCCGGGTGCCACAGGCGCACCGTTGCTCCAATCCGCACAAAACTTGCCACAAACTCATGACAAAAGTCACACCAGGGGCCCCCTAACATGGCTCCCGGGGACCACAGGCACAGTGTTGCTCCAATCCTCACCAATATATATGTCACAGTACGATTGGAGAACCAGGACGATTGAAGACAGAGCGCTCGTTTTTAGGCACAGGGCTTCGGGGCGAGGCGGGGCTTTGATGCGACGCGGACCTGTCTGTTGTTGTTCCCCCGACCCCCCCACGTAGCAACCAGGAAGCTACGCTAGGGGAACGCTGAACACGCGTTCACACCTATACCTCTATGGTTCACACGCACGTGTCACGTGATAATAGTCATTGTCCATGACGGAGGCGTGCCGACTCAGCAGAGCTTGAGGCCGAGGAGGCGCGCCCTCGAGTGTGCTCGCTGACCGGCCGATGCTCTGATGAGTAGAATCAGCGCCGTCCGAGTTGTGAACCGATAGGGACAGAATAGTTATTTTCATGGATCACTGTGTGTGTGTGTGTGTGTGTGTGTGTGTGTGTGTGTGTGTGTGTGTGTGTGTGTGTGTGTGTGTGTGTGTGTGTGTGTGTGTGTGTGTGTGTGTGTGTGTGCGTGCGTGCGTGCGTGTGTGTGTGGTTGCGGCCATATATGTGTGTGCACTTTATTTGGAAAGCCTGGCTTGTGGCTCCCTCTAGTGCTTTTTCTACAGAATTGCTGGTTGAGTGGTAAAAACAAGCGAGCTTTCTTCAATCGTCCTGATTCTCCAATCGTACTGTAACATATATACCACATCAGTTAGTGATGTGCGGGTCGGGTTTTTTCATGACCCGCCCCGCCCCAACCCGCCACGGAACCCAACCCGCCTCAACCTGCCCCGCGAACCCATATATAAATCTATGGCTCAACCCGCCCCGCGACCCGCGGTGGGAATATATATATATATTATATAGCGCTCTTTTAAGTACCCAAAGTCCCTTTAAATGTCTACAGTAGCACAACATTGTCATGGGCTAAATAAACAAGCATGTTGTTCAAAATAGGTTTTTATTTATTTTTTTTGCGTGTGAGAGCGGCTGACCCGCTCACCCGCAGCCCACATAATTGCCTCTGAAATCCTGACTCGACCACCCGCGCCGCGGGTTGACCCGCAGGACCTTACGGGTTACGGGTCGGCCCGCTCATCACTAACATCAGTATTACAGCAGTGTCTAACATTTCAAATGCCCATAACTCGGTGACCATTGCTCTGATCAGTTTAATGTTGATAATGAACCCCATGTTGTTAATTATCATTCATATTGGAGCCATTAACTATTCTCTAATACACATTAATTCAAAACTTGTTTATTCCCATGTAAAAAGTGCCATTCTCAGAAATGCAGATGTTCTTTGTTAACATAAAACAATCAGTGATGATTAATACCACATTTCTATTATAATAAACAATTAATTCGATCACTCATATTATAAGCATCAGATCACAGATCACTTCTCCTCCATTTCATTATCAGATGTTGTACCGTGTACTCATATCTTTTATATAGTTTCATACTTCAGCATGATCGATACTGTTGATTAAATTACATTATTCAAATAATCATAATTTTCATCACGTCCAGCATTAGATCTGCCACTCCGCTTCATTACAGTCAAGATCCTCTTTCTTGACCGCCCTGTGGTGTTGTAATGGCCCAGTACTTTTCCCATTATGAGTGTGTCTGTATCACAGCATTCATGCCTCACACCCAATCTGTTTGTGCGTGTGCCCAGGGCCGTGGGAAGACGTTTTAGGTTAAGGTCGCTGCATGCTGTAAATGATTTCAAGGTCAAAGTCGATGACACAATTATCTCTAGCAAAGAAGAGATTACCTATTTGGGTTGTATTCTTATCAAATACCTGACAGGTGAAAGCATGGCTACAAAGGTGGTCAAAAGAGTAAACCAGAGAACCAGATTTATGGGCAGAGTTTCCTCTTTTGTCAACCCTCAGGCCCTCAGGACCTTCTCAGGGGCCCTAATTTTCAGCCCCTTTTTGACTATGCTTGCACCTCTTGGTACTTCAACACCTCAGTGTCACTGAAGACTAGGCTTCAAACCTCCCAAAACAAACGGATTCGGCTACGGACTGGGGCCCATGACCCACCCTTCTCCCACCGATTTTGCCAGCCAAAAAAGGAGGTATGTTCCCGTTAGACAGACGACCCCCCCCCCCCCTGTTCTTGTAGACGACCCCCCCCCCCTTTTTTGTACATAGTGTTATCTTTTTCTGTTTTTTTTGTATTGATATTTGAACTGTGGTGCCCCTATATGTCTATGAATTTGTATACCAAGGACCTCGGTGGAAGCAAGACCCCAAGGACTTTTATGAACGGACCTTTTAGACAAAGTATTTTAAATGTAACTGTGCTGTTTTTTTTTGCCCAATAAAATATTCAATCAAACATAATACAGTATAGTCATAAAACAATAATCTTATCTATTTCTTCATTTCTTCATCCTGTTTTCCACTTCTGAGTGATCAGTCCTGTGGACATCTCCTGTGTCATAAGAGGTTATCATAAGTGACCCAATGCACGTCCAGTAACCAGTACATTTGGGTGTGTATGTATTGCAGTAACATCCTGTCCCCAAGCCAATGTGTAATTGTGTATGCATGTGTACACAACCAAATATACTCTTTCCTATTAATTCTTCTTTTCTTTGACCATCGTTTAATAGGCCTATAATGGAGACCTCATATCACCTGCCCTGGGCTGGGATTTGCCATAAGGGGTCCAAAGTACCCAAGGTTAAGGGAAGCAGGGTTTAAAGGCTGATCAGAAAGCCAAGTCTTTCGACACATAATGGGAACGGATATTCTATATAAAGTGAACTATATTTAACCACTTAAACACTATGGTTGATTGGAGGCCCTTAGGGCTTTATACTAGTGTCTTTTCCCTGGTGTTAGTAGGACACCTAGCAGGTTGACAAGTAGCCTTTCCTGAAGCTCCTACTCCCAATATCTCCCCTGCCTATAGTAAGGATTCCCTCTTGGCTCCCATGCTGAAGACCCAAATCCCGGGTCTTACAGTTGTAATTAACCCACTTGAATCTTAGCATTCCTATTCAGGGGCTGACGCCCCAGGTGAGCCTGGCTTGTCTCGATGAGGTTTAGGAACCGAAAATAAGTTTCCAAAATGGGTTGCAAATCAGACGGCACACTTGTCGACTCACCATGGCTACTCGCACACCTAGCAGCTCGGTACTGGTGTATGGACTCCATAGGTGTTGTGGTACCACAAGGTGCTAGGGCATTAACGAATAGTGATTTATGGTATTCGAATTATTCGACCCAAAAGTATTCGAATATTCGATTATTCGATTTGATTATAAAAAATTAAAAAATTAAAAAAAAATTTAATTTTTTATTTTATTTTTTTTATTGCATTGATGACTCGACTCAAGGAATGCGAGTTGACGTCACACCAGAGCTCACAGCTGCATGTCTGCTCTAGAAAAGCCACTAAAAAAAAAAAATCTTTTTTTTTTTTTTTTTTTTTTTCGAATAGTCGAATAGTGGTTTGATAGTCGAATAGTCGGTTTGATATTCGAATATTCGAATATTCGAATATTCTGTGAATGCCCTACAAGGTGCATGCATAGTCGAAGTAATCTTGGATGAGGGCTCCTGTTAGAGTCCTCAATGTATTCTTACTGACTAGAAAGGAAATCATATACCAAAAAAAAATTGTACTTTGGGTTGACTTTTTTGATGACTCTTGTTGCCATTTTATCACTGGAAAGGTTTGCCTCTAAATGGAACCTATAGCTCTTAAAGGTTTAATGACATTCACTTTTACACCACATTCAAAGTCTTTGTCCTGGTCCTTCAAAAGTGTACAAAAAGTTTTAAGTGAAAATTCCATTCCAGTGATCAATGGCAGGTGTTTTTCTCTCACATTTCTAAAGCCTTTTCAACTGCAATGAAAAAAGAAATCTTTGCCTGCGGGTGTCGCTGGTGAGGGATTTTGCCTGTCAATCATCGCCTCTGCTCCGCCCCCCCCAAAGGAAAGGATAGGGGAGGGGCGAGGAGGAGAGTGGGCGGGATTAATCGACTGTGACCTCACTGTCGAAGGGCCAAGCTCAGATTACTTTTCAGCCTAATTATTCAGAAAACCCCAGACCACAGAAAATCCACTGAATGTTCTAAGTTCAGGTTTTTTGGGTGTAATTGAGGTCATAAAACCCCAAATAAAACATTGAAAATAAAAAAAGTGAAAATGAATGTCATGATACCTTTAATACTAGTCACAAGCTCTTAATACTTTTCATTGGTTCAATATTTATAAAAACCCACAGACACACATAACTACAGAATTCTAGCTGTAACGCATGTACCATACTGTATGTCCTTTTGACTATTTTGAACATTTTTGCTACTTTTGTGTGACACTGTATATTCAACCAATCACAAAGCATGATTCATTTACAAAAAATAAAATACAAGTTGAACTACGGAGAAACAAGGTTTCTGCCCGTCAGCGACGACATATAGAATTACGTTATCAATATTTTTTAATAACAGATTGATTCACTGTGACACCTTATGACTAAGGGCATCGATTTATGAAGAAACATTCAAAGTTGAAATATGGAGATACAAGGTTTCTGCCCGATAGCAATGATAGAGGTAAAATAATAGTGCTTTTCTTGGTACTCAATGTCGCTTTACAAAAAAAAAAACCTTTATTAAGAGAACAACTTGTGACGGTGGCCAACTGTGTCACATTTGACTTGCCAATTTAATGGCACCCTTTTAAATCCTTTCAATTATATTCACATTAGATTCACAACAATAAAATATAAGTTACACATTGGAGTGCATAATTGTCGTGAATACCAATGGAATAAATCACTTGCAGACTACGCCACTCAGGTTTGTTGTAGGAGCCTAAGAACTCCTCCACTAACACCTTTCTTTCCAGGCTCTACACAGGTTCGAGTTAAAACCAGGTAAGTACTTAGACTTAGTTTGAGAACAACACCTTTAAAAACCCAGGAGGAAACTGAGACATGGCTAAAAAGGGTAAATATACATTTATTTGGAAATTCCCTAATACAAGAGGCCTCTATGCCTTTAAAATACAAATAAGAAAGAAACACATATACAATCCTAAAATAATCCTATGGCGCCAACTAACTAACTAAAATGCAATACAAAAGAGAATGGGGCTAGAACTGTGCAAAATATAGCAACTGTGCAAAATAACAGAGCGCATCAATAACTTAATTATAAGTAAAGTGCCAAATGCTGTTAAAGTGCTAGAACGTGCTATAAATAAATAAAGACCATATAATGAGTACAAATGGGGGTGATTTCTCTGTAGGGGGAGGACCAAGCGGTAATCTTCTGTTTCTTCTACTTCAACATCTTCATCATCATCGATCTGAAATCACAAAGACAGGGGCCAGTTCCTCCGTTCCCAGACAATATACTGCGAGGAATCCGACTCAGTGGGTTTAAACAGCTAGTGTTGCATAAAACAGTACTTACAACGACGGCAGGTTATTAGCCTGCCGCTGCGTTGGTTGCGCGTGCAACACTGTAGCCACCCCGTCGTCCTTGGCTCGCTCCAAGTCCCTCATGTTCGATCACTTGGTTACCCAGCAAGCACAATGACGTCATGATGACGTTATGATGACGCCCGGTCATCACCCCGGTGACGTTCAGGAATAGGCCAAATCACAGCCCATATGGGGATGATCTTTACGTCATTTACAGGACGTCATCACCGGGACATCATATGGACATTTGGACAGCAATTTTGGGTGATGAGAAATGTGTTTAGATGACGTCCTGGAAGTGACGTTTTTGTGGTCAGGATTAATTTTGGTTGAAATCAGGTGATATTCTGGGCCAGATCTGACTTGTCTTGGTTTGACTTGATCTAGCCCCAATCGAGACGTCACTGATTGGTCCGGGTCCTGACTGTGCTTGCTGGGTACTGTTGAATTCACTGCTTTTCCAGGCTCATCTCCTCCTCTGCATGCTCTGGTCTCTCGCAGGGTTCCTCGTCCGCGCGGCGTCTCACACTGTCTCGTTCCGTCTCAGTGGTGCGAGTACTCGCCCTTGGTCCCTCTTACCGCCCCAATGCACTGGTCTTTCTCGGGTTTACACTCGGCTTCCTCACCAGCTCCTACACACAACCTTCCTCCTCGCTGTCTGCTTTTTGAATAAGAGCGGGCTCTAGCTCATGCCCTGCTCACCGCGCCCTCCTCGCTCTCGATTGGCCGCTGGTGACGTCGCCTACTAGGGGATTGGGCAGTGGGGACCACGCCCGAGTGTCCGTCAGCGTCTCAGCTGTTAGCTGTCATTGCCACTCAGACTGCTGCTAAGTGGCTTGGGGACCGGGGGAAAACATTGTCCAACAATAAACGAATACACTATACATTAGGACATCACCATATAGGCTTTAAAAAGGGGTTAAGAGATGAAAAACATGCGTAAATAAATAACAGAAAAATAATAAGAATATCCCGTTTTCCCCCCTGACACAAACTAGTTAAAAAGGAAAACTAAAATAAGCAAAGAAAAACATTAAAGGTAGGGTAAGTGATTTTCTTTGGTTAAAATAAGTGTTAAATAGCTCTACATTCTGATAGTACTCATTGCTATAGAGTGTTTGTTCATTAACAGGAGTCTCCACGTCTCTCCAGCTCTTTAATAAACAGTAAATGCATTTTCAGGTCAGGATACCAATTTTATCCAATCAGGATAGAGAACTTAGTCATGATACTTAACACACAGTGTTAAAGTCGCTGCTCACCACGGAGTCTGGGGGTTTGAATCAAGCCCCCAGACTAGCGGTAGAACAGTGAGGCGGCCGTCGCCTGGTGGTCAAATCTGAGAATGCAATACTTCCGCATTTAAAACGCCACTGCGCCATGCTTCTACCGTTTGAAACCCTAGTGTGCCTGCTGCTCGGTGCTCAAGACTTCCGCAGTTGGGCACCCAAATTTGGTGCCCAAATGCGGAAGTAGGGGTACTTCCGGGTGCTTCAAACGCCAGTGAGCAACTTTAATTGAAATGAATAGCTGGGGGCGTGGCAGTTCGCCCTCTAGATATATTATACGTCTATGGTTTGAATCCACCGCGGTGCATCCGGCTTGGTCGAGCATCTATACCATAACAATTGGCCCGTGTTCGGGGTAATACGATATATATTATCTTTCTGTCAGTTACAACGCTGTCTCACAATTCTCTCTCACGAGCAGTGGGGGGAAAAGTACTCAAATGTTTTACTTAAGTAAAAGTATCAATGCTGCAATGTAGAAGTAGTCTGTTACAAGTAAAAGTTTTACTTAAAAGTACAAAAGTATTGGTATCAAAATGTACTTAAAGTATCAAAAGTAAAAGTACAAATATGTTTGAAAATAGCAGATCTACAAGCTCACAACGCTTCGCGATGCAACGCGTTGTGAGCTTGTAGATCGGCTATTTTCAAATAGCCTCGGTATAAAATAGGGCTAAAGTGGTTAATGTATTTTTTTTTAGTGTTTTATAATGTAATCATGTATATCTGCAAAGTAACTAGTAACTCAAGTTTTCAAATAATTGTAGTGGAGTAAAAGTACAATATTTGCCTCTGAGATGTAATGGAGTAGAAGTAAAAGTATAGACAATTGGAAATACCCCAGTAAAGTAAAAGTACCTGAAAATTTTACTTAAGCACAGTCCCTGAGTACATTTACTTAGTTACTTTACATCACTGCTCACGAGCTCGAGCACTTCTCTTCTGAGTCGAATCTCCCTCATAATATGCGCAGGTAACTGATCCTCCCCGTGACGGCAGAGAGAGAGCGTCGAGCGCCTAAACTCTGCGATGCGATAGAGCGGGACGGTGGCGTTGACCAGCGGAGGGACCGTGGTCAGACATACCAGCACGAGCTGGCTGAGTCGCTGGTCAATCACACGCAGTTCCACCATGGCAAGAGCACAGAACATGGGCAGCATCTGCACAAAGACCATGACGAGGTAGAAACCCACCGTAGACACGGCCGTGCGGTGGCTCTGTCGTAGCTCCCGGGCCATCTTGTACGCGGCCCGCAACATCAGCAAGTAGCAGGTGACCAGTGGTGGAAAGTAACTAACTACATTTACTTAAGTACTGTACTTAAGTACAATTTTGAGGTATTTGTACTTTACTTGAGTATTTCCAATTTCCAATACTTTTACTTCTACTCCACTACATCTCAGAGGCAAATATTGTACTTTTACTCCACTACAATTATTTGAAAACTTTAGTTACTAGTTACTTTTCAGATATAAATTATGATATAATGAAACATACATTAACCACTTTAGCCCTATATTATACATAGGCTATTTGAAAATAGCAGATCTACAAGCTCACAACGCGTCGCATCGCGACGCGTTGTGAGCTTGTAGATCGGCTATTTTCAAATATTTAGTACTTTTACTTTTGGTACTTTAAGTACATTTTGATGCCAATACTTTTGTACTTTTACTCAAGTATTTTTTTTATTCTGGACTTTTACTTGTAACAAAGTATTTTTATATTGCAGTATTGGTACTTTTACTTAAGTAAAGAATTTGAGTACTTTTTCCACCACTGCAGGTGACAATGACAACGATCGTCGCCATTATGATGACGGTAGACGGGCCGTGAAACTGCAGCATGTCTACAGACGTCAGCTCTGTGTACTTCTCAAACGTCAACGGGTCACACAGCAGTGTTTCAACGGGCTTGTTGTCGTGGCGCCACTTCCGACCGAAGAGAACTCCGTAATTAACATTTAAAAGCCAGACTACGCCCCAGATCACCCCCGAAGCGCGGCCAACGTGACCCGTCGACACGATCCTGAAGTAGTGGAGCCCGTGGCAAATGAAAATGTAGCGCTCTACCGCCATTAAGGCCAAAGTCATCTGGCACGCTAACAGAAAACTGCCCATTATGCCCACAAAACTTACGCACCAGTAACTTAATGTTGCTGTTCTTCCCTGCAGCGCGTTGGGCAGCAGATATACACATGGAGTGATGGCTACCAAAATGTTGCACACTGCTAGGTTTTTCAGGATGGCGTAGTGAGGTTTACTGGGATATCTGTGTCTCACTGCAGTCAAATACAGGAGGTAGCAATTCATTGCAAGAGATAAAGTAAAAAAAGCAAAATAAAAGGTAAAATATACTGCCACACGGACTTCACTCCATGAGAAAAGGTCCCAGAAGTGGCGCTGCCGGACATCCATAGCTTGGTCACCGCTTCTTGTTTCATTCACAACGCTCACATTCACAGCAGACATCATCGATGGGTAATCCAAGCCAATAGAAACTGCAGGCTTTCTATTCCTGGAAAGTGAGCCTGCTGTAATGGAAGCCAATGTTCTCACGTTAATAAAAACGAAAAAAAGTTACAAAGTATTGGCATAAAATAAACTTAAAGTACCTGTATTGAATTGCTGTATTGAAATTTAGGATTTCCTTTTTTCCCCCAACTTACCTTCATATAATAGGTCCTCACTAATGCTCATTGTCTCCGCCAGGCCGAAGGTGTGGCCGAGACTATGTCTTCGCCCCTGTCCGTCCGTCCGTCCATGTGTGTACAGCTAATCTCCAAGACCGTTGGCCCGATTGACGTGAAACACACTCTCCGGAGGCCAGAGCAGAACCTAAAATTGTTCACATGGGCATGTTATAGCGCCACCAGGAAGCCGATTTACAATGCAATTTTTGTATTTTTTATTTACTCCTACATATTTTGTCCAAACATCACGCAAACCGGTACACATTATCTCTAGTCATGTCATCAAGACGGACCAATTTTATGAAGATATGTTGAACACGGGTGAAGTGGTCCTCTAACTGAAATAAAAAAGTTAACTTGTGTGTTCCGTATAGGGGCTCCGTAACTAAGTAACTCATCATAGAGAAAATGACTCTGCAGTCTCTGTCCAAAATCTTCGTAGGACTAAACACAGAAGCAGTGCTAATTTTGACAGCAAACCTTTATGTAGTTTTAGTCATAGTCTATTGATAAATTCCATATTTTAGTCATCTTTAATGTTTTAGTTTTATTCTAGTCTTAGTTGACTAAATATCATAAGATTTTAGTCTACACTTGATTAAGTGTGATGGAGCCGATAAGGTTTGTAAATCCTGCTCTATGTTGATTAAAACTATTTGTAGCTGAAAACCCAGTGCAAAAAGGATGAGAGGGAAAGTTGACATTGTATTAAGAGGGAGAATCAATACACAAGGGCAAAGGCACCGTACAGCAAAATATCTCTCTGACTAAACAGTCAATGATCACAATAGTTATACACAAAGGAAGTTGTCAGCTCGGACGATGACATCTGGCCATGAGGAGCCTCGCTCATAGGTTAGATAGAAGATGGCAAGCTGATGGTGTGACAGTTTATCTTGGACAAACAGCGTCCAAATATCTCAAACAACACGTTGACCTCGGCTCTGTCCGGCATCGCTGGAGGCGTTGTTGCTTTGTCATAGATGGTCAAGTTAAATCCAATGAGCTGTTATTGTATTCCTTCAGAGATAATCAGTGACCTCGGATAGCAGATTTAGACATATGTCAATCTTATACACAAAATACATAGTTTATTAGACCTAACATCGAGTAAAGTTTATTTTGTCATAATGCCTGATTTATACTTAATACAAATTAGTTAGTTCTACTCGATCTCTTCTCCACTAGTCCCTCAATAACATTTTAGTCTAGACTTTATTTGTTGATGAAATATATTTAGTCATAGTTTTAGTCATCATTGCTTTGTTTTTTATTTAGTTTTTGTCAGTGAAAAAAGGTAGTTTCAGCAGTTTTAGTCGACAAAATTAACACTGCACAGAAGCTCCATGCAGGAAGAAGTGGACTAAGAAAGGTATAGGAGCCAAATCGAGTTCCTGTTTCCTGTTTTTTTTTTTTTTACGATTAATTGTCGCTCAAATAATTGCGATTAACGATTTAATTGTGTGTTTGGCATTGAACTTTGGAACATGTGACTAAAAACTTAATTTCCTTTTGTCTTTTAGGCTTTGTAATCAAACATTGCACACCTGGGCTACATACTAAGAAATTACTGACATATTTAATACTTTTCTAAATAAAGAAATAGAAGATCTACAAGCTCTTCTACAAGATCTACTATTTCTAAAATTGTTGGAAAATATATGAAAATTTTCCAACATAGATACGATTATGGCAATTATGCAAAATAATTGCAATTATCTCAAATAATTGCGTTTACGCGATTATGTAATAATTGTGACGAGCGTAGTAAAAAAAAAAAAAAAAGTAAAAACAAACTGAACTAAAATGGAATAAGATAAAGACTAGATAAAGATTAAAAAATTGAATAAAACGTAATGGAAAAAATGCCAAACTATAATAACCCTGATAAGTAGCCTATATACATACTCACGGTGGCTGCTGTTGATTCTCGCACAATGAAGAGTGGACAGAGGTTCAGAAGTGTTCTGATGTTGGGGAGAGAGAGAGAGAGAGAGAGCGCTCTTTTATACCTCCTCTTGACCCGAGAATCTAATAAATGTTTCCTGTTTAAATACGGAGTTGAATCTTGAAATAAGCAATCAATATGTAACAGCTCCAATGAATACAAAACAACAAAATGTATTTGAGCAACACGCTCTTCATCAGATGTATTATTGGAGCCCCACAGTGGCAAATTAGTAATTTCTTGCACTGACTGTTGCTCACGTCTCAATCTCCCTCACTTCTGTGTGTGTGTGTGTGTGTGTGTGTGTGTGTGTGTGTGTGTGTGTGTGTGTGTGTGTGTGTGTGTGTGTGTGTGTGTGTGTGTGTGTGTGTGTGTGTGTGAAAGAGTTTCCCATCTACTTCATATAGTCTTACCCATTAAAGTAAAAAACAGTGATATTTTTTTTGTTTTTGTTTTTTTTTTGTTAAAAAGGTTAAAGTATTATATTGTGATAGTAATCATTGCTACAGAGCGTTTGTTCGGTCACAGGGGTCTCTCCTCTTTAGTAAACAGAATAGTGTACATTTTCAGGTAGGTGACAACATTTAAGCCAATCAGGAGAGAGCACTGAAAATGCATTTTCTGTTTAATAAAGAGCTGGAGAGACATGGGAGACTACTAGTGAACAAACACTCTATAGCAATGAGTACTGTCACAATATAGAGCTATTTAACACTTATTTAAACCAAAGTAAATCACGTACCCTACCTTTAATTTCAGTCAAAAATGGTGGTCACTTTTGACCAGGAACAGTAAAGGTGTATCAAAGTTGAAGAAACCACTTAAATGTCAACAGTACTGCTTTAAAAAATACTTAGGTATTCAAAAGGAAATTTAAATGACAAATTACATAGTCATTTTTCTTTTTAATATCAATGCATTGCTGTGTTAAAATGTATACCCCCCCCCACCCCCCCTATTATCTTTTATGTATTATTATTATTACTCAACTGCAAGTGAAAGAGTTCTGCTTGAGTACTGGAGTGCATGCTAAAATAGCCTACTTAATAGCCTACTTAAGTATTCAAAAGTACAACTTAGAGAGTACATTTTCTTTTTAATATCGATGTATTCAATTTTAGACATTTTTCTGAAACGATAAAAGAAAATATCAATAGGCCTAATAGACTTGAGCACACCGACGTGTGAATGTTTCACATTCACACGTCGGTGTGTGAAGGTGAAATACATTGTGAAATACATTATAATAATTAATGATGCTCTGTGTATGATGTAGAAATGCTATCTTCAGTCAGTGTTTTTTCTTCTTTTTTTAAAAACAAAACATCAAACTATAGCTTTTAATGAATATGAAAACAAGTAGTGCTTTTATGTAAACACGTTTACGTTTACAGATCAATCACCACCAAATCAATGTTAATGTAGTTGCATGTGGAAACGGTACCTTCTAGAGATGCACAGATTCCAGTTATTTATTGGGTGCGTTCGGAAATTGCGCACCGGAGCACACTCGCCTATTAGTTTGTATTGGCCAGTGCCCTCAGTGCTGTATTTCCGAACGCACCCATATATCAGCAGACCAGCGGGTGGATTCTGATTAATAGATTGGTTGCAGGTGGTGGTGCATTAGAAAAAATTATTACAAATATAAATATGGGTGTCTCTGGTAGGCCTCAAAGTTGACCGAGGCATCGTCTTCTGATAGACTGTGAGGGACTTGTCCGTCACCAGGACGACAGACCTCAAAACTAATCCACTGGTAGCTATGGTGACGGCACAAAGAATTCATGTCATTTGAATTAGGATGCATTTTTGCATGCAATATGCAATATTAATGCATAATATTGTATTATACAGTAGTAGTGGTGTAAAGTAACTAAGTACATTTACTCAAGTACTGTACTTAAGTACACTTTTGAGGATTTTTTACTTTACTGGAGTATTTCCCATTTTCAATACTTTTACTTCTACTCCATTACATCTCAAAGGCAAATATTGTACTTTTACTCCACTACAATTATTTGACAGCTTTACTAGTTACTTTTCCAGATTTAGATTATTATTACAAAACATGCATTAACCACTTCAGCCCTATATTTTGGCCATTTAGCCGATCTACAAGCTCACAATGCGTTGCGATGCAACGCATTGTGAGCTTGTAGATCTGCTATTTTCAAAAGACTTTTATACATGTTGAACTTGTGAAATGGGACATTATGCATGATGAGTACTTTTACTTTTGGTCCTTTAAGTATATTTTGTACTTTTACTCAAGACAATTTTGATTACCGGACTTTTACTTTCAACATAATATTTCTACACTGCAGTATTGATACTTTTACTTAAAGGAGTAGTTCACCCCAAAAATATCTTATTTTCTATAAATTACACACCCCATGTAGCCTTGAATTCATGATTTATATTTTGTTCTTGTCGCATTCTTAAGCCAATAATTTGATGACCGGGTGTATTTCCGGTAAGAGACACAAAGAGTCCACTTTGAGTCTCCTACCGGATATGTTAGCATCTTTCCGCCGGTGATCAAATTATTGTCTTAGGAATGCGACAAAAACAAAAGAAAATCTGTGAATTCAAGCCTTCATGGGGTGTGCAATTGATAGAAAATAAGTAATTTTTGGGGTGAACTACTTTTTCCACCACTGTGTACAGTAGTTGTTGTAACTACACTGACAAGAATGTAACTTACTTGCTGCATTTCTGCGCTCCAGGACAGCTCTGGATGAGGCTTTGGATGGTGGGGTGAGAGTGAGAACCCAAAGAAGTCTGCTCCTGAAGGCACGATGGGGCTCACAGGCTTGAAGTAACAGGTGTTGAACAAGAAAAAAAGACCTGTAAGATCCAAGATGTGAGTTACAATTTACAGGCCACACAAGACAGGGAATATATATATTACGTCCCCCATCCGTGTACTTTCATTTTCACCTTGCATTCCTCACTAATGTTCGCTTAACCCATTAAGACCAGGAACGCATCTGTGTCATTTTAAGATTTATTTTTGGCTATTCAAAATTAGCAGATGTACAAGCTCATAGTGCTGCGCTATGAGCTTGTAGATCTGCTATTTTTGAAAAAAGAAAATCGTTAAAATGTGCGCAAATCTTTGAATATATATACAGTATAACATTTTAACTCAAATCTTTGCTTCTGGGGGTCCCTGGAACAAAATATTTTGAGATGGGGGGAGGGGGTCCGCGGACAAATATATATCATTTTGGGGGGTACTTGACATGAAAAAAGTTTGAGAACCACTGGTTACAACAACATATACGTTTTTTTTGTTTTCTTGTTAGGATTTAGAAGACATTTGTAGAATCCCCCAGAAGTAAAGATTTTAGTTAAAAATGTTCGCTTTCAAAAACATATTCAAAGATTTGCAAAAATTCACGATAAAATAAAAAGCAGATCTACAAGCTCGTAGCCTCGCTATGAGCTTGTAGATCTGCTACTTTTGAATAGCCCAAAGTATAAAATACACACCTCCAAAAAAGAAATATAAAAAAAATATTATTAATATTAATATTAAAAAATGTAAATATTATTAAAAATAGTGACACTAGTGGTGTTAGGGTTATTTTTGACCCGTTTACCATAGAAGGTGAAACGTCATTTATTTTTCATAAACTCAAACTTTATTTTACTCCTGATAGCAAATGCTAATTGAGGACAAGTCTCTCTCACTCTCAAACATGTAAACATTGAATATTGACAATTTGGGGGGAATTGAGCCACACTTATACCTATTTGGGTTGTGTTCTTGACAAATACCTGACAGGTGAAAGCATGGCTACAAAGGTGGTCAAAAGAGTAAACCAGAGAACCAAATTTATGGGCAGAGTTTCCTCTTTTGTCAACCCTCAGGCCCTCAGGACCCTCTCTGGGGCCCTGATTCAACCACTTTTTGACTATGCTTGCACCTCCTGGTACTCCAACACCTCAGTGTCACTGAAGACTGAGGGCTCTATTCAGAGCCAGATTTGAACAAACCACTAATTAGGGATTTCGGACTAGGCAAGAGGCGTTTCCCCGCAAAATTCGGTATTCTATGGCACCCCCCTCACCCGCCAAACACCTGAGCTACCCGTTACATTATGCATAGGTGTGGTTTGGGCGTTACAATGATAAAACCAATCACCGTGCCAGAAGCCATTGCCTTTAAGAGAAGACTGCGCTAGCCGTCATCCCGATCCAATATATGCTCTAGCCTATCTACCTGTCTGCACTGTTGCCTGGTCTGATTATTATAAGCCACATTGGGCTTGTTTTCCTTCTTTTTTTTTTTTTTATCCAAATACATTTTTATATTAATTTGTAGCCTATTGTGTTCACAATAAGCTTGTCATATTAGTCAGATCCGGAATAGTATATGAAAGCCATTTAAAATATGTATACTATTGGTACACACTGGCTGCTCCCAAATAATTAATTACATCATGTTGCGACAACGCTCCTACGTGGTACACAGACAAACAGTAGCACATGGGTATAATAAATTGGACAGTTTTAGGAAAGGTCTATAGCCTATGTACTCACGTTGGCTGTTATCGTTCTATTTCCACCGTTCTAATGGATTCCAGGGGTGTGTAAACATCTCTGAAGTTGCTCCATAGTTTCCTCTGAAGTGACGCAAAGTTAACTTACATCCATATTGTCCCCGTTATCTTTCATCATCCACCTTTGTTCAGTAATCCCGAACAGAGCTAAACTTTAAGTTTACATCAATCAAAGCCTCTCAAACCCAGACACATTGCTGCGATGCGTATGTGCGTCGCCTACCCAAAATAACAGACATACAAGCTATCAACGGCGCTGCGTCATGTCGTGTCGACAGTTACAGATCTGTTATTTTGGGCAGCATACAATGAGGCGCGCGCGCGCCACGGAGTAGCCTATCACTAAACCAAAAACATTACATTACGTGGTCAACAACATACTAGACATGTAACTTGCTTGGAGCTTTTAATGCAGTGGTTCTCAACCTGTGGGTCGAGACCACAATGGAGCACCCAACGCCTGGCGAGCTTGTAGATCTGCTATTTTCAAATAGCTGATGTATATGTTAGAGTGCTCATGTGGCCCATAGTCGCTTGACTCGCTTCTTTTGGGCTGGTTTTCCTAGACCTGGTTGCTTGTTAGTTGTTTTTCCTCACAACACTGGCACTGATGATAACTAGACGGCAGCCGTCATAGAATCAAAATGACCCCGCTGGGAGTGGTGGTGGCGTTTGTGGTAGAGTGACCATGGGTTTGTATGAAGAGAGATAGCGCATTTGCGGTAGAGTGAGCATCGGTTTATATGAAGAGAGAGAGCACATTTGCGGTAGAGTGAGCATGGGGTTGTATAGAGAGAGATAGCGCATATGCGGTAGAGTGAGCATGGGGTTGTATAGAGAGAGATAGCGCATATGCGGTAGAGTGAGCATCGGTTTATATGAAGAGAGAGAGGCATTTGCGGTAGAGTGAGCGAGCATGGGTTTGTATAAAGAAAGAGCGCATTTCACACACAGATCATTCATATATTACCAAGATTTAATGAGAAATAAGGCTTCTTTAGAAAAATGACTGACGGGCTGGGCTGGGTCTAATTTGTCAATTATTAGTCGAGCCGGGCTGAAATATTTAGGGGATATGAAAGCTCTAGTTAGTAGTTTGAAGTGCTCATGTGGCCTTAGAGTTGCTTCTTTTTGTTTTCATAGACCTGCGGACTGCGTTGCTTATTTCTCTCCAAGGCTGGCAACACGGCTCATGGTCCAACGCACAAAGCCATTGTAGTGTCTGTGTGCACTTGACGGGTGATTTTATAAACCAGCGGGTGCTTCTAGAATCCACTATCCCCCGTCCCCAAGCCGTACCCATGTGTGTCTGTAGAATTGCAATGTGGGGGATATAGCAACAACACGCCCACGGGCACACCTCCACGCGCAAATAACGGCGTCGGCATAATGGTGACGGGTAGAGCAGGTGCTAGAATAACCTATTGGGGCGGCGCAGGTCCATTATCCCGATTTAACGGGGAATTTTTGGCCTGAGAATGGGGCCCTGAGCTTCAAACCTCCCAAAACAAACTGATTCGGCTACTCCTCGGATTGGGGCCCATGACCCACCTTTCTCCCACCCATTTTGCCAGCCTAGGCTGGCTCAGGGTGGAAGACAGGGTTAAACAACTAAAAATGGGACTGGCCTTCAAAATTGTAAATGCAGATTTGCCCGATATGCCCCCTATTCCCGCATATCTGAGTAAATACCTCCAAAAGGTTAGCGACACCCACAGTCACAATACCAGAGGGAGCGTTAACAACAATTTGGTACCACCCACCCATAAAACAAACATGGGCAAATTCTCCTTCTACAGCACTGCCACCCAAGATTGGAATAGTCTAACTCCATCCCTCAAAAAATGCAGTTCGCTGGGCTCATTTAAAAGAGCCTTAAAAAATCACCTTTCAGGAGGCCAAAGGAGGAGGTAGTACCATTTTCCCGTTAGACAGCAGACCCCCCCCCCTGTTCTTGTACATATTTTTTTCCCCCTCTTTTTTATTTTTTTTGTTGTACATAGTGTTATTTTTTTTGCTGTTTATTTTGTAATGATATTTGAACTGTGGTGCCACTATATATGCCTATGAATTGAATACCAAGGCCCTCATTGGAAACAAGTCCGCAAGGACTTTTATGAACGGACCTGTTAGACAGTATTTTAAATGTAACTGTGCTGTTTTACATTTTTTGCCTAATAAAATATTCAATCAATCAATCAATTCTCTTCCGGGTCATTTCGGACCCTAACACCACAAGTGTCACTTTTTTTATAGAGACCATCAGAATTAATAAAAAATTATGATAAATAATGTTGTTGCGTTAAAATGGCTATTTTTGAGGATATCATGAAGCCTCGTTCCAATAAAGAAATGTAAAGTGTACTTTTTACCTATTTAAACTTGAAAACGGGTCAAAAATGACCCTAACACAATGGAAGGGTTAAGCCATACCACTTTTTTACAGCGTCTCTCTGTGGGAGGTGGTGCGCCTCATGAGTCTCAAGGTCTTACTGTCGGGCCGAGTATGATCATTATGAATATACTTTAAAAATTGTTTGGTTTAATTGTACAATAACTTCATACTATTTGGCTACAATGTATCGCTGAGTTGCTTTACTGATGGGCTTCATTGCACAGCTGTTGTGTGACAGTGATATTATTTATTGAAGATTTACACATGAAGTAGCCTATTCATTATTTTCACAAAGCAGTCTCAACAGAGTCCTAATAATGCACATTGGCATCACCTGTTCAGTTGAACAGGAATGTCTTCATTCTCTTGTCATTACAACTCATCATTACCCTGGAAATTCACAGATACACTTGACTGCATGCACTGTGTGCTAGAAAGACCGGCATAATTAAGAAGAGGAAGATTGTGTTAATCACACACACGCACCCACACACACGCACGCACGCACGCACGCACGCACGCGCGCGCGCACGCACGCACGCACGCACGCACGCACGCACACACACACACACACACACACACACACACACACACACACACACACACACACACACACACACACACACACACACACACACACACACACACACACACACACACACACACACACACACACACACACAGTGAGAGAGCTACATGTGTCACGTCACGTTCGAAAGCCCTGCTATGAATTATTAATAAACTGCAAAGTCAATACTCGTCCACAGGGCATTAGCTAGGAACCTTTGAGAGTAAACACAATTAGTTGAACCGGTCAGAACCTTGGTGAGTTAGATGTGGTGCGTGTACAGTAGGTATCTGTAGGCCTTCCTGCAACGGTACCACCAGCTCCCCAGGGCAGCTTCACACGACCAGCCAGGGCGGGACTCGGGAGTTTCCAACTGCAAACTTGCATGCTCGTAAAAGAGTTCATTAATTTAAAGAATAGGTTCCACATACAGTCCACATAGTAAAGGGGGACCAGGGAATTGTCCGAAGGCACACTGAATCTGCACATGAACCTATTGAATAGCTTATTGTTCTAAGCTATTCATGTGTAGATTTATGTGTGGATTGTGTTTTATCCTCTCTTTTCCTTTCATTCATGGACACTGTAAATATTCACATATTTTCAGTTTTGTAAAATGCCCCGTGGGTATGAATAAGCAATATTAATCCCTAAAATATCCACTGCTTGAAGTCACGTACAGTATAAGACTCGTGCAGACAATGTTTACCATGGAGCTAGCACACCTGCTTTCTCAAAAAATGTTGACCATCAGGCAACAGCACATGTCGACTAGTAGTGGTCCTACCAGACCCCAGGATCTAGTAGGACTAGTAGTGGTCCTACCAGACCCCAGGATCTAGTAGGACTAGTAGTGGTCCTACCAGACCCCAGGATGGAATCTCAACAGAAGAGCAGTGAGACCAAATAGCACCACTAAAACAGTTATATAGTGTAGCTTTAATACTTTCCTCGGGCCTGGAGCAGCTTACATGACAAGTGCATTGGGTCTTTTACAGTGGTGTAAAGTAACTAAGTACTGTACTTAAGTTCAATTTTGAGGTATTTTTTACATTACTGGAGTACTTTTACTTCTACTCCACTACATCTCAGAGGCAAACATTGTACTTTTACTCCACTACAATTATTTGAAAACTTTAGTTACAAGTTACTTTGCAATTATCAATTATTATATTATAAAACATACATTAACCACTTTAGCCCTATTTTATACATAGGCTATTTGAAAATAGCCGATCTACAAGCTCACGTGTCGCATTGCGACGCGTTGTGAGCTTGTAGATCTGCTATTTTCAAACTTTTGGTACTTTTACTTTTGGTACTTTAAGTACATTTTGATACCAATACTTTTGTACTTTTACTCAAGTACATGTTGAATACCTTACTTTTATTTGTAACAGAGTATTTCTACACTGCAGTATTGATACTTTTACTTAAGTGAAAAATGTGAGTACTTTCTCCACCGCTGGTCTTTTATGCCAGGCATCAAGTGTAAGTGGCGAGTTGCTGACCAGCATCTTTATAAATGTATGCTGTATTATGCATGTCCTTTTAGTGCAGGGAGTGATCACGTCACGTCGATTACAATGCTGTGTGTTGCAAGTCTCGTGCCCCACCCGCTGACTCACTGAGCCCAGGAGCCTAACCATAGTGGAAGAGGTGCTGTAGGTGTATACTCAAAAGTAAAAGTCCTGTATTCAAAATGTTACTTGAGCAAAAGTACAAAAGTATTGGTATCAATATGATATACGCAATCTGGGAACCCATTCGGTAAAAAAAAAAGAAGACAAAAAAATGTGTTTCCTTTGTTTTTGCCTCTGGGGGCACCGCCTCCTTTTTTATGTAGAAACAGGAACTCGGTTTCCCCTTTCTTAGTCCACTTCCTCCCGGGTGCTTCTGTGTTTATTCCTACCAACTGCTGTTAGCAGAATCTGTCTTGAGAGATTAATACATACAGTACCAAACATAAATGCACTCGTTATGCAGAAATGTCCATTTCACAATCATATTAAGCTTTAATGCACAGACTTTTAAACGGAAAAGGGCCTCTATCAATTTAAACACAGTACATACAGGACATGATACAATGACAATTAGCCAACATAGTTGACATGCATGATTATATATGATTACAAATCACATTATTATAAATGACAATTAAGCAACATAGTTGACATTCAGTACATGATTATATAAGATAACACTTTAATAAGCATTCATGTGTTCATTACCTTCATGTTGCTGCAGGTAAAGGCTGATTTTAATGTTTGGTAAATAATAATCTAAATCAACAAAGTAACTTGTAACTATAGCTGTCAAATAATTATAGTGGAATAAAAAATACCACATATTTCCTCTGAGATGTAGTGGAATAGACGTATAAAGTATCACAAACTCTACTATGTTTCAAATTTAAATATTGCACTTTTACTGATTCACTGCCAATCACGTAGATCTACGCGAACCTATTTAAAGCCGCCACGTGCCAATCGCGTAGATCTACGTGAACAAAAAAACTAAACAAAAAATTATAATAATAATAATATTTTTTTTTCTTCCAATTTGACCCAAAGACCAAGGAGATATGATTTTTTCGAAGATCTAGACTCCTATCCACTTCCTTGTTAACTTAAAACTTAAAAATTCTGTATCTCGGCTCCTGAGTACTTTTTTTTTTTCAATGAAAAATCTCTGGCACTGTCTAAAAAAATATGAAAATACCTCTGGCAGTTAATGGGTTAATTCTACTATATTTGTAATAAGGGACCACGGCACAGTTGATAATTGCAGAACCTATTTTCAATACCGGTATTATTATTTTTTAATATTTGAAAATGTCTGAATTTGTTGCTTAATTCTTTGGAAAATGTCAATACAGTGATGCATTGTTAGTGAAAAGAAAATGTACTTGTAATTTGTACTTTTTAATACTTTTTAAGGAAGTATACTCAAGAACCTTAACGCATGCCACTTTCACTTGGAGTAGAGTACTTTATGACCAGGAGTATTTCTAATTTGACACAAGTACTGGCGTTGAGTTGAGTACTTTGTCCACCACTTTTCTACAGTAATTACAGCATCACTCAGATGATCCTGGTTTTGAAATACAAGCCCAAGTGTTGCTGTGTAACTCTGCTGTGGATCCTCAGCAATACAAGACATATGAAACAATACTGATCTATTGAATAAACACAACACATCCAGTGATCTTCAAACGTAGGAAACATGACATCACTGAACCATATCTTTAAACAATATTTACAGTGGCCACGAATCAAAACGATCTTCAAATAGTCCTTTAGTGAGCTAGGAGCTGGGAATTCGCTCCAGGAAGGACTGAATCTCATTAAGAGGCTATGTTCCGTGTGTGGCCAGGACTTAGTCTGATTATATGTATCATTATCATTATCGTCTGGAGCCAGGCTAGCCAGGACTTCTACATGGAATCACTGAGGAATTATCAAGGAGCTAATAATTGTGGTCAGCATCATCATTAACACTCAAATTGTATTTCTTTGTGCTAGTTTTTTTATTTTGTTCTCTTCATGTTGAGTGCGAGAGACAGACTGAGGGGATGTTAACCTGATGATGATGATGATACTCTATTGTCAGATTGCAATTTGTTGTGCATCATCAGTACCTAAAATCACCTTCTCATAATACATAATGAGGCCCTTCAACCTACATTTGGTTTGGGATTATGCGCCACATTTAATTTTAGGATTGACTGGTGCACAAATGAGGGCCTCAGTTCACCTTATAGAATGTTGGAACTCCTGTTTAATGGTACCAATTCATATTCACTGTTCAGAACATGAGATGGTTTAACTCTGTGGTTTATGAAACATGGCTGGCACTGCCTACCAAGCGCATCTTGGTCTGTGGTCTTTCTCTATATTGCTCTATTATTTATGCTCTGGTGGCCAAGTGTGTGTGCTAATAGCGCAGTGGTTCTCAAACATTTTCATGTCAATAAAAATGTTCACAATTTGTCAAGATTTTTAAAAAATATCAAAAATCTACAAGTGTCGTCATGAGATGAGTTGTCAAGGCCCTTAATCTGTGATTCAAATGTGGGGTAGACTGGACACTGCATTCATAATGTGTGTAATTTTCTGCAAAAAGGTCCCCTCTTGCAAACTTTGAAAGCCAATTGTTGCCAATCAGAATGAAATGTGAACTAGAAAAAGTGCTCCTCGGAGCACAAGTCTCCGCCCGGTCAGGTAGGTTATTATGGCCTCCTGGTGGCTCTATAATAGGCCAATGTGAAAAGGGTGCCATTTCTTCTTAGGCCTTTCTCAGCAATTTGACACTGCATTCATGATTTGAGGCATTTTGTTCCAAAAATGTGGTTTGCTAAATTAGGCCTGCTGGTGGCGCTATAACAGGCCAATGTGAAAAGGGGGGCATTTCTTCCTGGGCCAAGTGGGAATCTACATGGAAAATTTTACAGAAATCGCATGCTGTGTTCATGATTTGAGGCATTTTGTTCAAAAGGAATCAATCCTGCAAACTTTGGAAGCCAATCTTAGCCAATCAGGCTGGAATATGGAAAATAGGACAGATCCGTGTTGATCACATGACTAAAGAGATACTGTGTACCAATTCGCGTGTTGTTTGGACACAATCGGTAGGAGTAATATCCAAAAATGTGTTTTGCAAAAGTCGGCCTCCTGGAGGCGCTATGACAGGCTGATCTGAAAAATGTGGGGCAGAGGTTCTGCTGTGGCATCCAGGGAGTGTGTGTGCGCAGTTTCACAGCGACCGGGCCAACGGTGGCGGAGATTAGCTGGTCACAGACAGAAGGACGGACGGACACACGGACGGACACACGGACGGACGGACGGACAGACAGGGGGCAAAACATACTCTCTTGCCATGCCTTTCGGCCTAGCGGAGACAATGATGAATAGTACATCTTGATCACATGACTCAAGACAAGAAGTAATGATTTGTGTGAGTTTTGGACAAAATCTGTGGTAAAAGTTTGAGCGTACGACCTGCGGTTTAAGACCAAAGCGTGAAGCGGCCTGTTATATCACCACCATGAGGCTGATTTGAAAGATTTGGGGAAGAGGTTGGCCAACTGGGAGTGTGCGAAAACATAATCTCTGCCTCCCAGCCTTTCAGGTGGAAGTTCCACTCGATCTTCTTGGACAGACATAGTGGCTTTTTCTGAAAGGTTACATATAGATAGTTCACAACCAAAATGACTTTTTTTCTATCGATTAGTCACCTCATGGAGACTTGAATTCATGGATATCTTTTTGTTTTTGTCGCATTCTTAAGCCAATAATTTGATGACTGGCAGCGGCTCCGGTAGGAGACACAAAGAGTCTACTTTGTGTCTCCTACCAGAACCGCTGCCTACTGGCCCGCTGGTCATCAAATTATTGGCTTAGAAATGCGACAAAAAATAAAATATCCATGAATTCAAGTCTCCATGGGGTGACTAATCGATAGAAAAAAAATATTTATTTTGGGTGAACTATCCCTTTAACCGACAGTGAGGAT
The DNA here is from genome assembly GCF_963280865.1 of Gymnoscopelus braueri. NCBI lineage: Eukaryota > Metazoa > Chordata > Actinopteri > Myctophiformes > Myctophidae > Gymnoscopelus > Gymnoscopelus braueri. Next base: position 56,191,009 of record NC_137606.1, read on the forward strand.
CCAATGGAGTTAGTTTAGTCAGAAGACGTAAAGGGGGTTCAATAGCATTGATTTATAAAAAAATTAAATGGACATAGCTGGTTTCTGCCCGGCAGCAACAAAATACAATGTGTGCTATTGATCTGTAAATAAATGAAGCTATATTCTGCAGAAGTGGGGATTAAGATGAATAGTGGATTTAAGAACACAGTAAAGATGGTTGAATCAATATCACACCAAAATGATTAGGCTGGGAAGACCATGTGTTCATTTAAATATTCCTTTGGTACATCAGACTAGGTTGTCTGTCAGTACTGTACAGTTAAATGGGGTGGAAGTGATGTTTGTCAAAAAGGTTTTTTTTGTTTGTTAAAACGTTAAAGCTCTATATTTCTAGTTAAAATCATTGCTATAGAGTAGCAATGTAATCAGTATGGGTCTCCCTGTCTCTTCAGTTCTTTACACTTCATTATCAGGTGTGGATACCAATTTTAAACCCACAAAGCTCGCTTATCAATTTCAATCTTATAAGTGTTCCAGATCCAATTTTGTCTGCTCATGTTTGTTTCATCACTTCCAATTTCACGTGTCACTTACCCTGTATCCTGTATGAGTTCTCTCTCCTGATTGGATAACATTGGCACCCCGACCTTTTCTGTTTACTTAAGAGCTTGAGTGTCATGCAAGGAGACCCGTTTCTGAACAAACATTCTATAGCAATAACTTCTACTGGACCAATTTAACACTCATTAAAACAACACAAACACTTAGGCCTACATCGCATTTAACTGAAATCTGCTGTTGCTTAAGTTATAACATGACAGATTATATCAGCTGGTATCAACCAATGTCCAACTTTGGATGTACTGTACAAAGATGAGGACCTGCATGATGTAGGCCTATATTAAAAGCAGTGCATAGGTCTATGTCTGTAGTAAGTGGTGTAAGAGTTGCTAAATCAGACAGGATGTAATGTGTCGACTGCAGAGAGAAGTGAAAACCATCCTGTCTTACCCAACCTAAAGGAAGTCCTGTTGTCTTCATTTCCCTTTCACTCTACTCCAGTGCTTTCCACACATAAGGTCGAGACCTATTTTGTGTCACCGTTTTTTGGGGGAAAATAGTTAAAATAAGGCATTTGTGATTAATTCATGATGTGTTCTTGTAAAATATTTTATTTTCGAGTCTCGAGCTGAAAAAGTTCTAAGCCTTGGGTCTACTCTTAAAACATGTGGGTGATTTCCCAGCTTTTAAAAAGGATAGTGATATAAATTACATTTGATTCACTCTTCTCTGGAAAATGTAATAATAATCACATTCAGGTGTACATTGCCACAGAATCCAGAATAATTTCACGACAGACAACGATTTCCTTTTATAGGAAAATTTTAATAGTTATTCAATGTTCTACATTTTACAGTAAATATTATACAATTACAAACTTGGCTTAGTTATAGTACTAAGATCACTAACTGATCTTCAAAAAAAAAAAAAACCCTCAACAACAAAAACATTAAAAAACCAAAACGAAAACAAAATGAAACAAATTTACACTTCATATCACAAGCCTGACGCAGGTCCTTAACTCTGGACCAAATAGCTAACATACAATTCACTTCTCTCAACGTTAAAAAGACGTTGGGCTTCAGTTTGTAACACAAACGTATGGCAAGAATATACCACCGTACTGTATGTGCAAACTGGGTACCAAACTAAAACTTCCAAAGGTGGGGTTGTTCCTTATACTTGATCAAGTACTTTTTCTTTTTTGGAAGACGAGGAATTTCCACTTTTTGCATCACATTTAGTGTCAAATTAGACTAAAACGAGATCAATCTTGGACAAGTTGAAAATTATAAAAAGCTGCAGCAGAACACCGAAGACATTTAAGAGCCTACTATGAATTAGTAGTAGTGTTTCAATTTATATTCATGAAATAAACCTGCTAAAACTTGACGACTGCAAGGCAAAAAGAAAAAGGGGGGTTGAGGGGAGCTGGACAAAAATGTTTAAATGTATCTGAATGCATCTTCACTTTCGTTTTAAATGTGGAGGCATAACATTGAAATGTAGTAAAAAAAAAGAAAAGAAAAAAAAGGATGAAATCTGCATTTAAGTCGATTACTGTTTGGAAATGTTGCAAAAGTTGGAATGATGCACAAAGTGCAGGAATGAAATGATGAAATATCAAGATTAAGACAAGTGTTTTTTGCCTCCAAACACAGTCTTAACCCATTGATACCTGGAACGCATCTGTGTCACTTTAGATGTCTTTGGCTATTCAAAAATAGCAGATCTACAAGCTCATAGCGCGGCACCGAGTGCCGCGCTACGAGCTTGCAGATCTGCTATTTTTGAAAAATCGCGAAAAAATATTTTTAATATTTTTTTCAAAAAACTGTTAGGATTTAGATTTTTTTTAAATAGTCGCCTCAGGTCTTAATGGGTTAAAATTGTCGACTTTATAAGTGCAAACTGGGGAAAAAAAGGAACCAAAAAGGGAAGGAAGCCGTTTCACCACCCCGATTTAACGTGACTGAAACTAGAAGCTGGAACAGCTAAACCAGTCACCCTTTAGTGAGTACCCCACCAGACAGGGCCAGGAGCATGTCTTCCTGAGCCTTGATCCCCGGGCCCACAAGAACAGACTACCTTTCCTTTTCTGTAAGCTCACAACTCGTCCACGACACGTTGTGGAGCTCATAGATCGGCTATTTTCGGTTCATGACTGTTGTACCACTAACTAAATCTGGCTTAAGAAAGACTGCGGCAAAGATAACATATTATTTCAGTCCAAAAAATGAGCCAAACTTAGTTCGGCCTCATACTTTTGTCTTAAAATGGCACTGGTGAAAGGACAATAACTTCTGTACCAAGACATTTATTATGAATTATGGCTGCTCAAAGTCAGACCATGTCACATTTTTCACATTTATGAGTCTGCCCAAAACACTCGAGTGGGTCTCATACATTTTTTTTCCAAATATCTGATCTTAGGAACTTTGTTTACTTTTTCTTTCTTTTTTTTAAAACTGCAGCCTGGTGACTGTGTTTCATTTCAATCCATGACCTTCCAAAAAGGTCAAAATGCTATGGCACCACTACCATATGTAATGGCAACGGTGCCATCTAGTGTTCAAACATGCTAGTGTTGTCATTGTCAATTTAGTCATCATCGACTGAATACAACGCTTATTCCGGAGGGGTGGTGAAAAATAGAAAATTGAAATAAAAAGAATAAGCAAGGGTCAAGGAGAAATGAGCATGAATTGAAGAGAGGGAGAGTGGGTGTGACAATGGAGGGGGGGGGGGGGTTGGCATGTAGGATTTGATGGCATTTTGAATGACACGAAATACTCATCAGAAGTGAGCTGTGGCATCGTGTGAAAGCAAGGGATCGATTCAGTGCGACCGCCGATATGCATTCAGAACGCGAGAAAACAGGAACCGCAACAGGAAACACATCCACAGGAAGCTAGACGTTAAAGGACTCAGAATTCACCAGCTAGTTTACTCAAGAAATAAAAGATATTTACTAAATGGTTACATTTTGAAATATGGCACATAATGGAGGGGGGTTGGGGAGGAAAGTTTGCAAGAAAAATGTATTGTAATAATAGCTATTCACCCCACAGAAAGAAAATGGATAGAAAGGACACCTTCCTGGTGTATCGTGGTAGTCTCTTTTGATTCACAGACGGTGGATTAGCATTCAGGAATGCTGTACGCTCATCCATTAAAAGTTCTGTGATTGGTCCTCTAGTCCCTTCCTTAAACTCAGGGGTCTGTAAATTCAGGGAACAATAATCAGGCAACAACTAAGTTTCCTGGACAACGATGTGGAAGTTCAGCGACCGTGGGAAAACGGGCACTGGTACCACAACCATTTTGTGACACCAAAAAGGATGTCCCTCCTGGGCCTAGTAGACAACTTTGGTGACATGCCGACGGCCCCTTGATTGCGTCAACAAATCTCCACTCAATCTCATCCTTAAGCATATTCACACGGCAACCATTTTGAATCGGATAAACACGTCGCTATTAATCCGTTTTTGTTCACACTAGGACCAACACGTGAATTCCGTCAAAGAACCCCTCCCATTTTGCTTACAATAATGATGGTATCGGTGAATAAACTTCATCACTTTATTATGTAAATGTTATTAATTTAACCCCCCCCCCCCCTCCTCCCTACACGTGGCTGCCGTGTGAACGTAGTCAATTGACAGGCCTTGCCTTAACTTCCCCCTCCTCCGTGACAACTTATCTTGAGGACAGAGGTTAAGAGTTAAAAATATATAGATATATATATTAAAAGCACAAACAGTAGCTGCCACACTAATGCAACCATGCTTAGCTAGAAACACACTACTGTACCACTTCGCTGTATAAATATACTGCATTTTCTTTTAGCTTAAGAGATCCAAAGTAATTGTGAAATACACCTGAATATTACGCATACCCATTATGACCGCTGAGGGAAAAAAACTAAAACAAAAAAAATGTAACCGACCTAACCAAAAAATACACAAGTAGTGGTTGGTTAAATAAATCCTTAAGTAAAGTTAACATAACACTGCTGTCGTTAAGTCAATCTCTTGGTATTTTTCAGTCAATGACAATTTGTATTAAATTTAACAAGGCCTATTTGGGTAATTTCAGTCATTTCACAACCCTCATGCTATGGTCTCCAAAGCAAATGGAGGTCAATGGTAAAAGGTTTTACATTTCTCATTAACCTCCCATGGCTTTCCTTCGACAGCGGCATTATGTGATATTCTTTGTTGAGAATGATCCTACTAGCGTACAAACAGGACTAAGAACACCTCACCCGACACTCAACCCTATCATTTTATTTTTCTATTGAATTAAATTACATTATAAATGGCCTCTTTCTCCCTCTTTCACTACAAAGCATAGGTACCCGTTACTTGCCATTAAATTATAGTAATCCAGGTGGTGGTAGTAGTTGTTGTTGTATTTTTGTCTTCTTTTGTGCAACGTTTCATCACAAAGTTATTCCATAACCAAATTCTTGATATGTTCTATTCTTAGCTGTAACTGTGATAATTCTCTGACAGAGGCTGCATATGGAGCCTGTGATCCATTTAAAGATTACAATAAGCTTTACCCCCCCACAAAACAAATCGATTTAAAATGCTGATAAAATAATTACTGTGCGGTAACAGTTGGAGGCATTCCCTCTTATTATATTATTGCAATATCAAACCACTTGATCTACACACTTTCACTATAAATGCTTTTGTTACAACAATCTGTACTCTAATATTTCAGTCGCTCTGAAAACGGCACTGACTTTATTAACCTAAACACCCGCCCCTCTCAAATCTACCAACAATAACCAATGACAGGACACTAGTGTTTTCAGGCACACAGATGTTATGAATAATGGCTCATATCCCAGTTATGTTTTATCCATATTCCAGTATATATGGAAGAAAGATTTTCAGGGTACCAATATCCCACCGTACACGGCGTGCAAAGCACCAACCCTGACATAATTCAGCAGAGATAACAGTTTCCTGATTATTATTTTCTATAAAAAATAAATGCATTCAAATCTTTTCCCCATCTTTAGAAGAAGGATTGCGAGTCCTCCTGGACCCTAATGAATTTCACGGAGAGTTGCAGCTATACCGTCTCTACCGAGACAAGATTTTATGTCAGGCCATTTTGTAATCAACGTTTTATGCACGTGAACCATCTCAAAGTGGCCACACGGGCATAAAAATGGCCACCTCCCGACATCCACTACAGGCATGAAGATGTCATCTACATTTCTGTCCCCCATGCAGTGCAAAAGCATCCAAATTACCGCACACAAATCCTGGGTATTAATTTAACAACGGGACGGAAACAAACGGACCCTTATGGGTTCATTCGGTTCCGTTTGTACGTCCTCAGAGTTAACCCGGTTCCGTTTGTACGTCCTCAGAGTTAAATTAGCGCTCAGGATTTTACGGCGTACACTGCATTACGGGATGGAGTGGATAGAGCCGAATGCAACTGGTCCATTATTCACTGTGTGCCTCAAGCCATCGTTGAGTCCCGATCATTAGTCCTAGTCTAGGAGGAGGAACAAGAAGACCACATGTCCACAGACGTGTGTGGATAGCGGGAGAGGGAGTTCTATAATATTATAGAGTATCCCCCACTCCACTTCCCCACAATATGAATAGATAATATATTCAGTGCAAGCTAACATTGCTTGTGTTTGTGTAGCTCCTTGCAGGCAGAATGTCATCACCTGCATGTTCACAACTTGTGACTATCTGTGGCTACATGGTCTTCTCTGCTCCTCAGAGCTCCTCAAACCCTGTTTGCTCTCCTCTTGTGCCCTCCTAGTGCCACCAACGTCCCTTTAAATTCCTTCTCATTGACCTGAAGACACAGTCCCTCTCTACTGGGTGTGTCCACCACCACACACACACACACACACACACACACCCCCCCATCCATGTATGGTGCACGTATGTGTGTGTATGTTTTGGTAACATCATAATCGGAGGTAAGTGCCACAATGTAATCCTGATTAGGTGTTGTGAACTCAGCACAGGAGCCCCTGCACGTGTATGTGTGTGTATTTGTGAAAGAGTGCACGACCCCCCCAGCATACTGTTGACACACGATTATAAATATTTTCACGTCTTATAATAATAATTTATCAGCCTACACTAAGCCACATACAAAAAGCTAAATGACATGACCTCCAAATGCTCTCTAGCTAGGTTGACAATAAACGACGTGATGTGTCTCGCTCACGACAAACACACTAGCCTGCATAGTATGTAGCATGAAGTACTTGATGTGTCGTTTAGTGCATACTAGGCACTACGCTAGTGTGGACAAACTGGGACACACATCGGGAACAGGTTAAAAGCCTAATTTATGCTCCGAAAATAGCCGATCTACAAGCTTGCGACGCGGCGCGTCCGCAACGTGTTGCGAGCTTGTTGGTCGGCTATTTTCGGCGCATTGAAGTATAAATCAGGCTTATCGGTAGGTTTAAGTGCTCTGGTCGTAGTGGCGCAGCTCACCAAGGGTGTCCGACGGACAAAACACACAGAATAACAGAGGTGACTGACTGACAAGCTGGAAGACCAGTTTGTCTTCTGGTTAAACAGAAGTGGAAGGTGAACTGAAAGCAGACAGACCGGAATGGAGGCTGTAAAGGAGGGGGGAGGGGGATAGGAAAGAGGGGTGGGATAGCCAAGCTTATTTGGCCAAGTGTAAAGAGAAAGAACCTCGGTTAAAAATTCCTGAAAAATAAAAGTCCTAATAAAAGTTTAAAACCCTGTGCTGATATCTAGTCGGTAGAAATTTTGGCAGCATAAGTTTATGAGGGTAACAATGGCCGTGGAGATGACTGATAATAATAATAATGATGATGATGATGATGATGAAGTGCCCAATAAGACTCCAGCCAACTGAGTAGCAGGCGGGACCACACACGCACACACACACACCAGCGCACCATGGCAACAGGAGCAACCGACACCCGTGATTGGTCAAAGAGTCCCTCTGGAGTTTCAATGACAGATACAGCAAAGGAAGTGAGGAGAAAAAGAAAAAGAACGTAAAAACAAAAAAAAGATAAAAAAATAATGTATGACCGGTTGGCAAATGAACTGAGAATTAAAAAAAAAAAGCAGCTTTTGTAAAAACATTAGAGAATGTCGCATAAAAACAATAAAAAATAATAGTAAAGTGGCTGTTGCACTTTAGTTTTGTTCTTGCAGACAGGTGCCGAGTTCCCATGGAAACCATTGGGAGCCCATGTAAGACTCGAGTAGTTGCATACGATGGCGGACTCCAGATCTGCTGGAAGGGAGAGGAGATGCGTTAGTGACAGGAGAAGACGTCCTCTGTGGGCAAGAGCAGGAAGGGATTATATTAATACACTCCAACCACAAGGCCACTGAACTGGTAATGCATCGCTCTAGCCATTCTAGAGCGACCTATTCTCAGTCTTAGAATAGGTCAGATTCTTGCTCGACATCAGCCTATTTCTCAACCTGGGCAGTGGTTCACAGCTGCCCCGGTCTTTGGCCCTCATTTATCAATGGAGTGTAAACAACGGCTTATTTTTTGCCGGACGCCAACGTTCAAGTGAGATTTATCAAAGGATCCTATACAGCCAAGCCTAGCGTACATTTGGTTGGAGCTTTGATAAATGCCATGGCGATGCGATGCGTTGTGAGCTTGTAGATCTGCTATTTTCAAATAGCCAATGCAGCCAGATCGGCAATCTTATCTGAATGACTGTTAAAGCCGTTTGTTTAAATGAGTTTATAAAGAGTTATATTTTCACAGGGATTATTTTTCAATGTGTTAGATATACATTTTGGAGTGGATACATGTGACCAGATGCCTGTCCGACGGTCAGACAATGCTGCTACGCATGTCTACAATGGAAACGGAACAGGTGCAGCCAAAGTCTACACTCCCTCAGACCTGACGTGAGATCTGAGCGGGCCGTTCGCTGAAGTCAAAGTCACGATAGATCGATAAATGCTGAAAACTGCGGCGTTCTCGCCGTACGCCCATTATTTGGTCTACACCACGTTGATAAATGAGGGCCTTTGTATTTGTTCTGAAGTGTACGCCAGAGCTATTGAGAGAGAGAGAGAGAGAGTTATAACACTCCCGTACACTTCTATTGTAAATTAAGAATTTTCATATAATATTCAATATTTAACATGTATTGCCAAAATCAATTTAATTTGGAACTTGTTTTGGTGTGCTCTGAAATAACAAGAATGAGAAAGAATGCGGAAGTAACGATTGCCATGTAGAAACCAATAGTTCCCAAAACTACTGTGTAGTTCCAGCGTTAAATCCTCATAATGGATGTTGATTAAGCACCAGCAATCCATGAACCTTGTGATTGCACCGTAAAGTGTTACTTTGAGGTCAAATAAAGCTAAATGGAGCCAAACGATTGATAGTTGGGAACCAAATGGACCCTTACGGCATTGGTTCTCAAAGTGAGGTCCGGGGACCCCCAGGGGTACTTGAGGGGATACCAGGGGGTCCCCAGCTAAATGATGTATAGGAACCAAATGGGCCCTTATGGGTCTGTAACTCTGAGAGTGTACAAATGGAACCAAATGGACCCGTACACTCTCAGAGTTAAATTAACATTTATTTTACAATATGAATTGGGGTCCCAGAGGTATAAATGCCATTAAATGGGGGTCCGTAGACTAATGCATGTCAAACTGGGGGTCCTTGAAACGAAAATGGTTGAGAATCACTGCTAGAGCCGTAAGAATCTTCTCTTATGGGGGTCCCTGCGGCATATCTTTTCAAATGGGGGTCCGTGGGCTAATAAGTGTCAATTTGGGGGTCCTTGACATGAGAACCACTGCCTTACGGGTCTGTAACTCTGAGAGTGTACAAAACTCAGTCAAATGCCCACCAAGGTGGGGGGGGGGGGGGGTCCTTGAAATGAAAGAAACCAGTGAAATAAACACATCAGAAAGCAGTAGGTTTCCCAGAGACGACAACAAACAGCACAAAACCCAAAGTTAACTCACGTAATGAATGGGTGGGGCTCTACCAGTGGGGTGGGACGTAGCTGTACCCAGGTGTCCCCTGGGGCCTATAGGTTGGCACGGTAACGGGGTGTCCCCCGATCTGAGCGTGCTGGGGCGTTGTCAGCAGGGTCCCTAAAGGGAAACAGTGACACCGGTCTGGTACAAAGACTGAGACGTTTTATGAGGGCAAACAACTCACTCAAGTCATGGAAACATTGTAGTTCAACGTACAACACAGCTGTGCTGTACCATTATGGAGTAAGAAGCTAACTAAAAGAACATTGTGGCAAATACAAATGTTAAGCAGCTTGTTTTAACTGCTCGTTTTAACCACTTTCAACATTATTATTCTTCTTCTTTAACTCTCTCAGTGCCAAGCCACGAGTTATCCCGAGTTTTTTTCTGAATGCCCTCAGTGCCAGAACGAGTTATCCCGAGTTAAAAAAAAATAAAATATATATATATATATATATATATATATTATTTTAAATATTATTATAATTGTTTTTGAAAAAAAATGTTCATAACTCAAGATATCATTATCTTTAGATTTGCAGCTCCATCCACTCCTTGTTTAACTTATAACTGAAAAAGGCTGTATCTCGCTGCCTAAGCACATTCTTTTTACTTTGAAAAAAATTAAGATTGCTGGCACAGTATGAACATATTTTTTTATTTCATTGGCACTGAGAGAGTTAAGGGCTTTACAGCAAAATTACACTTAGGTAGAGGTTTATATAAGTCAGTGAACGATCCATTTTAAATGAAACTATTGAAAATATACCGTCCTCTTACATCATGGCAAGGTAACTACACAGCCCAACCCTCTACCAAAGTGTCATTTTTGTGGTTAATCTCTAACACACAACCTAAATTGAAAAGGACAGAAAGGCTACTGGCTTTACCTGCGCTCATAGCCATGGTTGTCCCTGCTACCATCCCCATGGCAGCCATTTGGTTGTTGCGGGGATTGGGCATGGGGGCGGGGTAAAGAGCTGTAGAGGGGATGCTGTTGGGCTGCACCACCGTAGTGTGGTGGATGACGTGTGGCTGAGCCGCATACACTGGCTGGGTATAGTACGCTCCCTGTGGCAGGAAAACATAGAGGCAGAATGAGGACACAAATATACATAATAATCTGCTAGACAGTGGTGGAAAAAGTACTCCCATTTTTTACTTAAGTAAAAGTTTCAATACTGCAATGTAGAAATACTCTGTTTCAAGTGAAAGTCCGGAATTAAAAATGTACTTGAGTAAAAGTGCAAAAGTATTGGAATCGAAATGTACTAGTACCAAAAGTAGAAAGTACTCATTATGAAGACTGTTCCATTTCACAACTTGTCCAGAGGGACACAACTCTTTTGAAAATAGCAGATGTACAAGCTCACAATGCATCGCATTGAATTTGGGACGCATTGTGAGCTTGTAGATCGGCTATTTTCAAATCGCCGAAATGTATATAGGGCTGAAGTGGTTAAGGATAAGGATAATTCCTTTTAACAGGACGTTCATGAAAGTCCTTGCGGGCTTGTTTCCAATGAGGGCCTGTGAGCAATTAGGGGTTAAGAGTCTTGCTCAGGGACAAATTTCATTTCATCGACACATATGCTGGCGTGGCCTGGAATCGTACCTGGGGCAACCAGGGCCTCTGGCTCCCTAGGCGGGCTCACTAACCACTCAGCTATGGCCGCAGCTATGGCCGCCGGTTAATGTGTTTTGTAATAATAATGAAAATCTACAAAGTAACTAAAGTTTTCAAATAATTGTCGTGGAGTAAAAGTACACTAATTGCCTCTGAAATGTAGTGGAGTAGAAGTACAGACATTTTTAAATACTCCAGTAAAAATACCTCAATACCTTAAGTACAGTACTTGAGTAAATATACTTAGTTACTTTACACCACTGCTGCTATATAATGTTCAAGTTGTGGCGTGTCTGTGCTGGGCGGCCAGAATATGCCCAAATATGGACATTGGTAAATCGGCGTTGTTAGGCAGCGGTTTCGGTTGTGTCTTTTTAATTTTTTTATTCTGACATCACATGGCCATCACCGATGTCAGTGCAAATCCATTAAGCCCGAATATAGACGTGACTGACATCAGTGCAAAATAAAGTCAGTGCTGTTAGCCAATGGTTTCTGTAGTGTGTGATGTAAGATCAGAGCTCAATCAGTGACAGTGAGAGACAGAGAGAAGGAGAGAACAGAACAAACAAGACCAGGGGACCTGGTTCTGCCAGACCCAGAATAAGTACTTTATAAGATCAGAGCACTACGTCACGGCTAAGCCGGACTTCACATGACGTGTCAGCCTGTGTCTATGCCCATGTATGGACGAAAGGGGGGACAGACTTTTATGGCTGAGAGTAAGGGGGCATGCCCATGTATGGAGAAAACAGGTACAAAGCCTCATGTAGGCCGAACCCTTGGGTCTGGCAAAAAGCACAAGTTGTTGCTGATTTGCTGAGTCTCCTCTCATGCACATAATGGATGTGCACACTGCACTCACTAGCAGTGGTGGAGAGTAACTAAGTACGTGTACTCAAGTACTGTACTTAAAGGGATATTTCACTTTCAAAAAAACGTTTGGTCATTTTATCATCTACTCAGGCCTTTGTGAACCCCCCAGACAGTTTTTAAGTTGCTCGATTCAGTATTTATATATTTGATATTCATTTTATCAGACACGCCCCCTTCCTATACAAACCCATTGTAACTTCAAACTCCATTTTAACCATGTTGGATTCGTCGAAAACACCCGTCCTTGGTTCTGGTGACTCACCCTGCCCTCCTCAAGCGTGAGGGGGCCGTGTTTTTCCGATTCTTTTTTTCATTTATTTTCATTTATTTTTTTATTGTATTTTATTTTTTTAATTTACCCAAAAAAATATTAAAAATAAATGAAAAAAGTAATTGAAAAAACACGGCCCCCTCGCGTATTAGGAGGGCAGGGTGAGTCACCAGAACCAAGGACGGGTGTTTTTGATGAATCTAACATGGTTCAAATGGAGTTTGAAGTTACAATGGGTTTGTATAGGAAGGGGGCGTGTCTGATAAAATGAATATCAAATGTCTAAATAATGAATCGAGCAACTTAAAAACTGTCTGGGGGGCTGACAAAGGCCTGAGTAGACGATAAAATGACCAAAAGTTTTTTTGAAAGTGAAATATCCCTTTAAGTACAATTTTGAGGTAGTTTTACTTTACTGGAGTATTTACTATCGTCTATACTTTTACTTCTACTCCACTACATCTCAGAGGCAAATATTGTACTTTTACTCCACTACAATTATTTGAAAACTTAAGTTACTAGTTACTTTTCAGATGTAAATTATGATATAATGATACATACATTAACCACTTTATCCATATTTTATACACAAGCTATTTGAAAATAGCAGATCTACAAGCTCACAACACGGCGCATCGCGACGCGTTGTGAGCTTCTATCTGCTATTTTCAAATATTTAGTACTTTTACTTTTGCTACTTTAAGTACATTTTGATGCCAATACTTTTGTACTTTTACTCAAGTAAATTTTGAATTCTGAACTTTTACTTGTAACAGAGTATTTTTTTTATATTACTTTTCCCACCACTGCTCATTAGAAACATGTTACATTTGTCTAAATAATAAAAAGAGGTTGCACATCAAACAATGGGTTTTCTCAGTGAAGTGCTAGACCCAAACATCCAGTATACATATCAAAAATAGGAATTGAAAAATCCCCAAAACGTAGCACATCCAAAATTTCAAATGAAACGGAGGACAAAGTACTCACTTTGTATTGGCACACACCAATAAACAACTCAAATATTTTATTAAATTATTGATTAAGCAGATATTGTAGCAGCATTGGTAATAGTAATATAGACAACCTATTAAATAATAATGTACAAACAATTTTCTCAGATATAGCCGATCAATTTTATTGTTTGTACCATACTGTGTACGGTAGCAGCAGTACGCCAATTCTGCCAGGAGAGGGCAGTGTGATTCCAAGAATAACCGTTAGCTCACTTTCTACACAAAGTGAGCTATGTGACTCTAGACACATTGTTAGCTTACTTTCTACACACTTCCTTTCTCCTATTTACTGGTATCAAACCAGTATCCAAAACCTGATAATGCTGCCTAAAATGCTGGTATTGGTTATGGAAATACGATACCAGGTAATGTATCACACGATGATATTTCATTTACAGTAAACAATGATTAGTATTTTATTTTGAATGCTCCTGTTGATGTTGCGCTACTGTTTTACACTCATTCTGTAGGGTTTACATTATTATTGTGTCATTACTTGTGGCTGCACTTTAACAATTATTAATGGAAGTGTTATTTATTCCTAGATTCAGATCAGTAGATCAGTATTAACAGATATTCAAGTTCCATTCTCCATTCGCTTAAAAGTAATGGTTTTGGACATAGGTTTCCATCCGACAGCGACAATATGCTATTTGTATACATCATATGCTGTAGCTGTAGGTGTATGTGTATGTGTATGTGTATGTGTATGTGTATGTGTATGTGTATGTGTGTATATATATATATATATATATATATATATATATATATATATATATATATATATATATATATATATATATATATATATATATATATATATATATATATATATATATATATATATATATATATATATATATATATATAGTATATATAATATACAGTATACTGTATATATCATATACAGAGTATACTGTATCTTTTTGATTACGTGACCTGTTCTATCCTGTGTTTTTCTCCTTGCTCTTCCTCTATTTTTATCCACACTCCTTCTCATGAAAAACTATAAAATGATGGAGCATGCACGGGAAAAAAAGAGAACGATTTCACCCACTTTGTTCGTTTATTGGTGTGTGCCAATAAAAAGTCGTGTAAAATGTGAGTACGTTGTCCTCCATTTGATTTGAAATTTGGGATGTGCTACCCTTTTGGGATTCTTTCAATTCCTATTTTGCTTTTGTTAGGGTTGTCCCCAGCAAGGATACCATTCCTTCAGCTTTAGTTTGTGGTGCTGATGACCACAGGACTCAACTAGGCATTCCAGTTCCACTTGCGTGTTAACACCTTAGTAGCCCTATTTTGGGCATGTCATAATATCCAAACATTCAGTGAAAATAGCAGATCTACAATTTTCGGCTATTTTCTGTGAAGATATTTGGTGTAGAGAGAAAACAGGAGGGAGCCTAATATTGACCCCTGGGGGACTCCGGTTAACTAAGTATATCTAGGGTTTAAGTGGTTAAGATTTCTGTCTGGCCTGATGAATACTATATGTAGAAACCATAGCATACCTATTCTGGGCATGTCATAGTAGGCGTTTGAACATTCAGCGAGAATTGGCGAACACCCGACAAAAATAGCCGGTCCACAAGCTCACAGTGTCATGTGTTGTGAGCTTGTAGACCGGCTATTTTCTTTTTTTTCTCCTTACATTTTTTATCCCACAATTTTGTAACCCTTTTTCACCCGGTGCCAATGTTCTAAGTGATCCTGGGCGCTACACTCCCCCCACCGCCCTAGGGAGCCCAGGGCCGAGCTTGTGCCTCCTTCAATGCATGAGAGCCAACTGACCTTCTTGTCACCTGACAGGGGGGAGTTTCCCCGGTAGGACGTAGCGCGTGGAAGGAACACGTTATTCCAACCAGTTCCCTTCCCCTCCATCAGGCGCCCCGGCTGTCATGGGGGAGGCGGTATAGCGACCAGGATTACTACATGTTTTTGTGAGGGTATTAACTACCCTAGGAGACACGGGGAGAACATGCAGCCCCACCCAGGGGCTTTTTTATTTTATATGGGCGCTGATGACGTGGAGGAGAAGACACGCCCCCAGCGCCCACAGCGTCCGCGGCGGGAATCTAACCCAGGACCTTCTAGCTGTGAGGCGACAGCGCTACCGACTGCGCCACCGTGCCCCCCTAGACCGGCTATTTTCAGCCAACAGAGAAAGTTGGTGTAGATGGAAAAAAGGAAGGGGGCCAAGCACAGACTCATGGGTGACCTCGGGCCAACAAAGTAGGGGTTCAAGTGGTTTAAGCATCACATCTGATTTATTAGGAGTCTGACCTGTGCATATAGGTTCTGCAGGTTCTGCTGAGGGTAGTGATTCATTAGGAGTCTGACCTGTGCATATAGGTTCTGCAGGTTCTGCTGAGGGTAGGCACTGCGGATTGGATACATGGCTGTTGGGTATGGGGTAGGGGTGGGGGTGTAGGGAGGGGGGGCTCCATTCGTCTGAGTGGGAGGCACTTTGTATTGGGTGCCTGCCGCAGTATATCCTGGAGAGAGAGAGAGAGAGTAAAGAGAAGAACAAAAGGAAAAGGTCATTCATGTATATACTGTATATATTAATGACTGTTAAGTACTGTGCACTTTGACCACACTTCTCTTATCTACAGTACACCTGTTGAAAGCTCGTTCACCATACCCCAGGTAGTTCCAAGTGCTGAGAGCCAAGCTAGATTTCCGTAGTAAACCTGGTGTCTGGAACTCCTATTACCATGCCTTCTACCTGCTGACTCTTTTTATTTTTTATTTCTATTATTAGTCAATGTGTTAAGGTCCTTACACACCGGCGAATATGCGAATATACGCAAAATTCGGACTCGTTCCGAATAATTAAGACACGCTTTTTCGCTTCGCGAAACTGATGTGGACGCTTGCATTGACTTTATAAGGTTTTAAAAAAAAACATATTTATTCGCATGAAGAATTCGCCCCGGTGTGTAAGGACCTTTACTCTATCCTGTGAATTTCCACCATGTGATCAATAAAAGTTCCATCTATCTAAATAGTGCATACAACTGCATCTTCTAATGTTAGTATTTTATGTCTGCGTTACAGAAACACAGAGAGAAATTACTTTATTTTAGTTTTTATTTATTTAGAGAAATTATACTTTTAGGGCTGCAACTAACAACTACTATCTTCATGAGCGATTACTCTGTTGCATATGTTTGTCCGGACCAGCGGATTGACTGACTGAGGGATTAAGTTACAACATCAGTCAGCCGGTTGACCCAGCAACAGACTAGCCAATCGCAAAGCTATCATCCCTCCAGGCTATTCTGTAGTCTGTCTTGGCCTAACAACTAACATTAAACTAGCCAATTGCAGAGCGATCATCCCCCAAGGCTATGGGATGTAGTGAATGGAGTATAAGTCGTGTACGGTTTTCAAAGTGGGGTCCCCAGCTAAAGTAATTAACATAGCATCACAATCATTTAACCACCATCCATTTATATGATGGCTAATACAAAATTGCAGATCTACAAGCTCAGATGAAAAATATCAAAAAAGTAAAAACAAAACAAAAAAACAACAAAAATCTTTTCTTCTGGGGGACCCTGGCAAAATACTTTTCAGATGGGGGTCCGAGAGCAAATACATATCAATTTGGGGGTCCTTGACTTGAAAAACTTTGAAAACCACTGGTGTATGGCCTCCTCACCTAGGGTCAGATCTGTGGGTCAGATCAGTGGGCCAGAGATGAGAGCTCACAGGGCGGATAACAGTCTGTGTCTGTTTGTGGTGATGTGGTAAAACTTCCATGGGGTGTATGTCAGTGTATTAGTAATAATCTAGGGTTGTCGCAATCAGGTTTCCTTTGCTAACGACCAGAGTAACAACAACTGCTATGCATTGTGAATTTGTTGATCTGCTATTTTCGCTATTGTCTTAAAAGCCATTTTGCAATAGGGGCCAATCTATGGCTATCTGTGGGTCCTTGGCATAGGAAAGTTTGTGAACCCCTGTAACAACAGACAACAAAACTATGGTAACAAGGTAATAAAAAAAGAAAATAATAAATGCTTGTCACAAGTAAATCCAAACCTACACAGACATCTTGAAACTTATTAGAATAAATTAAGAAGCAGGGAATGTTCTCGTCTCTACTTCCACGGTGTCAGCATATGGTACCCCATTTATTTCCTTCTACAATGTTTGCATTTCCACCAAATGCCAGAAGTGGAGTCTTTCAAATGCAAAACATTTTGGCAAGTGGTTTTGACCACCTCAACTAACCCTGGGAAGTCTTCCTCAAATTATTCTCCTCTTTATAATTTCTTTCAGATCTACTTCCTCCGAGTAAAGAGATTTGGTGCAGACACAAAGAAAAAAAAGTACAGTGCCAACTCAGGTCCAGTTTTCTAAGTCTAGAGGGTTTAAAACCAGTATTTTATCCTTGCATATACAGTATTATCTACCATGTATAATTATTCTATAAGATCAACCAGGAATATGTGTTATTGTCATAAGGGCTACTGTGCTGGGCCCTTGCAATGGAGGAATGTAAACACATTCCACTGTTTTAATGTCTAAATGACGATGTCAATGTACTGATGTAGTCACAGAATAATAAGCAGTAGGCAGAGTCTTCTTACATTTCAGCTTGATTACCATAAACACATAGACGGCAATGTTACAGTGTATCACTTTCTCATCTACCAAACAAAGTAGTGGATTAAAGCCTTGATGTATCCATTCAAGACTGCCTTTATATATATATGTGACTGCATTTATATATGTATGTGTGGTATTGTCAGCTCAGCTGTGATCTGTCAGCCTGCAGTACCGGGAACGACCAGCTGGAGGAGCCTGAAGGTCAAACATTCACATGCTGCTAGCTAGGGTGCTTATGAAAGCGCTTTCTCTCACAAGGACAAGAGAACAAAGAGCCGCTGGAGCCGCTCTGTGTGTGTGTGTGTGTGTGTGTGTGTGTGTGTGTGTGTGTGTGTGTGTGTGTGTGTGTGTGTGTGTGTGTGTGTGTGTGTGTGTGTGTGTGTGTGTGTGTGTGTCTGTCTATTTGTGCATGCATTCTCTCACACAAATTCCGTGCTCTAACATGCATGCAGGGCATTAGAGGACAATGGGGTGTGACAATTAGACAAAGCCGTCCTGAGAGAAAATGGTTCCTCTATTTAACGGTTATGTTGAAGTGCTGCAATGACACTGGCCAACATGGTGTTCTAACAATCACAATTGGCTTCCTTGGAGACTCACTTCTGGCCTGCTTGGATACAACACGTATTATCACTCAACATGCATTAAAGCACTCGCTATGTGTGTGGTAGCATGTCGGCAGAAAACCTCATATTCTAATTATTGCGATTATACACGATTTTCTCACTCAATTAACAGTTAAAAGATTTTCTCACTCGATTTGACAGTTAAAATTAAGTAACGTAATAACCAGGAGGAATGACTGAATCCACGAACGCAAGATACCATATGTGGTGATCTGTCTACGGCGCTATTCTATTAATAGAAGCCATCTAAGGTCATGAATTAATGAATAAATGCTAAAGCATTTTGTCAACAAGCTAAATACAATTTCACAACTGAAACATTTTGTTATGCCAAGTCCTAATCTGATTCTGCGATTTGTGACACAGAGTGATAGGAGCCCCCCCCCCCCCCCCCCCCCACACCAGCACTCTGTTTGCTAAACAATAAGCACAATATGTACAATTATGAGGTTTAGTTCATTCAAACCCTACAGTATCTTCTTGCTGTTCTACATACAGCCAACCAAGTTGAGAAGGAAAAAAAAATCGCAGATTGAGGCTTAAACCTTTGCTTCTATGAAATATCTGAGAACATTAGGGTTTCAAATGACTCGATCAAGTCGTGGTGACGAGAACTTTAATCCATCGACCGCATATCAGGATACAAGATGGGCACATCTCCGGGTAACCAATGGGGAAAATAAACAAACCCACACACACACACAGTCAACATGTTTAACTGAGCCCGGGTTTGAGGGTGAGACTACTTTCTTTCTGTTGGGTTGGGAAAGTTGAGGCGCTTCCTGTACTAAACCAACAGCTACATGCACACTGTGGCTGGGGAGCACGGTGACAACTGGCATCCCCATCTGCTGTGGGGACGAGACACTGAGCCCCAACTGTGTGTGTGTGTGTGTGTGTGTGTGTGTGTGTCTAGAAGGCCAACAGCAGCTGGCAGCTGGCTAGGTGCCCGTTTCTTGGGCACGGACGCTCTCAAGACTAAATGCTAAGTTACACAGGGCTTTCATCTCTCACAGGGGCTAATGAATCACACCGCTGTTTCGTTTTTTCAAACTGTGTGTCACAGCACAGCGCAAGGCACTGGAAGATTGAAATTGGGCCGGAATTTTTCTTTGAGAAATTGGGAGTCAAACATAGAGCGAGAGAGAGAGTATTCCACATTTTCAACATCGCAAAGTCAGGTGGTGTGTGAACCAGAGTGGGGGTATGTACACACTACTCTTCATTAGTGGTTCGGTACGATTCAGCACATTTTCAATACAGTAAATAAACGTAGAAATGCCAGAGAAATGGACTAAAACTACAAAACATCATAAATATAAAGTACCGTATGTTACTTTTTGGAGCTATGTCTAACCCATATTCAGAGATGTCTTCTTAGCAGCATATAAAAGAAAAACTGTAATGTAGTATTGCAGTCGTTATACTCTTCATACCCTTTAAACACCAGGGAATGGCTCTGTGTGTGTGTGTGTGTGGGGGGGAGCTTTGATTTGTAGGGAGGATGAGAGTACGTCAACTGGCATATTAGATTAAATGATCCTGAAAGCATCTCGCTAATTAAAATCTCTAATGTAGAACCGATAGAACCATCATAAATCACGGCCTCTATTCCTCCATTAAACAGAACACTTATCAGTAGACCATGTGTGTGCCTGGTGTAGTTTTACCAGTACTAAGGCCTGGCTCTTTCATAGAGTACATTTGTGTGACTGAATAACGAAGATTTTCAAAAACTTTCAAAAATAGCCAATCTAAAAGCTAATCATACCAACTAAAACCACGTTTATTTGGAAGAACTGGGGGAGGTCCTCCCACTACAGGATCAAGACGACCACACCTGTGCTCTACTCAACCCGAGCCTCAACAGTCACCGGGGGTCTCGGGGAGGAGCTCAACACTAGACACAGAGTCAACGTCAAATCCACAGTGCGGCGTGGCGCGTTATGAGCTTGTGCTGCTTTTGAATAAGGTTTACCTGGTGGATATCCAGGACTTCCTGTCTGATAGAGGTTGGGTGTGTAGGTCGGTGCGGCTGTGGGATAACCTCCAGGATAGCCTGAATTAAACACACAAAAGAATAAACAAATATTGAAGTTAGGACAAAATATATAAGAGACAACTTCAGATATTTTACATAGTTGAGAAACTTGAGAACTAAACAACAATAGCAGTTGCTTCTTGAAAATGGAAAAATGGATCTTGGAATCCATTGTGGGTACGACGTGGCTCCAATGTGGATCTCAGACTTTTGGCCATGTGGCCTGGCACGCAAATCCCGGGGGGGGGGGACGGGGGGGTTACCCCCTAGCTTCAGATTGGACCCCCCCAGTACATTTTAGAATAAGTTAAAATGATAAAAGAATACTTATTTAATAGAACCTGAACCAACTTATGCATCGTAATCAATAATGAAGAATTAACATAACAAAGAAAAATCTAATTTCGATGCCCATGTGCTCCGTGCGGGCGACGCGCTCTAGCCTCAACCCAGATTTGCGCCGCTGCATGTGGCCAGCCTGTGTCATGTCAGTAGTCTACGACATATCTGTGACATAAGACTCCTAAATTGGGCTAGGTTTCAGCTCGATCCAAACCCCCATTCTCTTCCATTATAAAATGAAAGTTAAATATTTCAAAAAGAAAAAAACAATGTGGAAGATATTGGAGGTACTTCTGTGACTACTGGCAGTGTGCACAACAAAGTTGGTGCTGGTCGGTTTGGTACAGTACAACAGTAAAAACAATTAGAGGGAAATGACTTAAAATGTTGAAAAGTTCTCCGTAACTGCTGAAAAAGCAGTAGATAGATGGATAGATAAATAATTGTATTTTCGTGTCCTGCACACAAAGTGCCCAACCCTCATGGGTTTATAAGACACCATTTTACGCTTACATCCTGTTTACAGTATATTCACATAAAACATTCAATTACATCTCAGAATTATACAGAGTGTTCGGTCTTCTCTCCCAAGTTTGACAGATAAAATCTGCCACAACAAAAGCTCCTTTAACAAAACATATCAAGTTTTTCATAATCATCTAACTCAAGGAAATCATCAAATAGAATACTTCTGACTATCAAATACCTCTCTTATATCATCATATTTAGGGCAATAAAACAAAAAGGGAACCTAATTTTCAATTTCACAAAACAAACAGTATCTCTCTTCCTCTGGCATTAAACCTGCCAGTGTCCAGCGCTGATGGTAATGTTTCTGACCGTATTTGTGCACAGAAAGATTGTTGTCTTTTGCTTATACTTCACATAAGGTTCTACAGTGTACAGTGTACCTGTCCTATGAGACAATAAGTTTGCTAGGTTTATACTATATATCACTACACAATTTTTCTTTATACCTGGAGAACATTGTACTTCTAATTTCATTAATGTCACATAGTAACTTATTTTGGAAAATACAAAACAAACCATTAGAATAAAATAAAGATCTCAATTCATTAATCCAGGGGTGACCACATCTAAAATCCCAGTTAAAATATGTTTTAAAGTATGAAGATGTGGAGGAAGTTGCTAGTCTATTGACTGTAGTTGGCATAATATTGGCCTATACATGTTAATTGTCTTGCATTCAAAACCAGCTATACTGACAATGCTCTGGAATTTGTAGGTACTATATTGGTGGAAAAAAACTGCTGTATTCTATTTGTTTATACGGAGCTTGGGTGAGATACTTTGAGAAATTGGGAGTCAAAGAGAGAGAGTATTGGACTTCTTCCAATAATGATGTCACAAAACCTTATTGACTGGATGATTTCTGAATGTTGGGGGTGGGGCAGATGTAGCCGTTGTGAAAATATACAATATTTATTGTTTATGTGAACGCCAAATTACAACATAAGTACAGTTTTTGAATTAATTAAATTTACAGCATTTATAATAGTCTATTGCCCTGTTTTTAAGATGCACACATGAACACACACACCATAAAGGACAACCATCGGTCGTGTATACATGCAAGCAACACAGATGCACACAAACGGATACGTGGCCCGAACAAAATGTGCACAGATGGCACTCATTAAAAAATGTCTGCACTAATAACACACAGTCTAGTGAACGCACAGCGCGCACATGTACACACAATGATGAGACACACCTACCCAATATGCTGGGAGGAGGAGATGTACTGTGTATTCAGAAACATAATTAGCTATGTGTGCAGCTGAGTGCAAGTGAGCTCAGACTAGGGTGGGCGGTTAACCGAAAATATATCAAAACCAATAATGACTTGGAACATTCATTCAAAAAGTTGAATCCATTTTGTTATATTCAAATAAACCAATAAGTCTGACTAACCATTTAACCCTGTATTATACTTTGTTGTACAATCGTGGTATGCAAAGATAGGCGATCTATAAGCTCACAACACACCGCATCGCGTTGTGAGCTTGTATATCGGCTAATTTCACGTTTTCGTTTGAATAATGGTTCATTAATCATAATCGGCACATAAGTTTGAAACAATCGTGATATTGATTTAAAGTCACCCCCCACACACACACACGTCTGTGACACATAAAGCAGATGCAGACCTGAGACAAATCTATTCTGGTGAGGTGTGAGTGAGGCAGAGACAGACCAAGTGTGTTAAGTGTTGCTCATCATCTGCAATTATTGTATGCTTGTTCAGAGAGCAGGCAAATCAAATTTCTTTCTCAAATCTGATCTTTTAAAAAAAAAAATCGCTGGCAGTGGATGATTTATTTATTTTGGCAGTGAATGAGTTAAGGCAGCTCTCCACCACACCGACGTTAGCGGCGGTAAGTGTTGGAAAGCGTTGTGGTGGTATTGATTAATTGAATGTATTAGTAAGAGGCAACAATCATCACCTGTTCTTCCCTGTCAAACTCCTCTCCTTGACAAACTCCTTGCAAACAGCCTTCTCATGCAAACTTAATTCAAACGTGCCGACTATGTGCGAGTCAGTTATAGAATAAAGCCCATGTAAGGCATGACCATCTGTTATACCTCTGTGTACCATCCTGCCAGTATAAATGTGTCTAAGACATTGGTGTTGGGTAGTGCTGGGGGAAGCTCTGGAGGGAGACACTAGTCTCTCTCTGCTGTGATGAGATCTACAATAAAGTATGGAGTTTTGTTTCCTGACAACTGAGTCCTGCATCGTCCTGATCTGTTTAACTTACTTAAAGTACCATCTAAAAGCTGCCATTATAGCGTCTGATGCCGAACAGACCCCATGCTGTTGCAGTAAGAGTCGAAAGTAGGGATGTGAACGGTATTTAGTATTCAGTATTTAGTGTCGACGGCATTTATCGATGCAGTCGATTTTTCTTCTTTTTTTCCCCTTCTGCACAGCAGTTTAGAGGAGAGCGCAAACTGAGCTTTCCTTTAAGCACCACAACCGCACCCATCATGTTTAGAATGTTTAGAAGTATCAAAGCCCTAATGACAATAAAAAATACTTTCTTTTTTTAGTTTATTAACTCTCAGTGCCACGCCCCGAGATATCCCGAGTTTTTCCCGAGTACCCTCCGTGCCAGCACGAGAAATCCCGAGTTTTTACTTTTGACTGTGGTCGCGCTATTCTGTTTATTTTTCATGATCACTTTCGTTTCCTGACTCCTTCAGACTCACCCGGAGCCGGATGTAAAAAAAGAAAAAATCATTTCCGGGTCACGTTGTTTTTCTCCGGTGATTTTCGGCCAGAATAGGGAAAGTCACGTTTTTTCACACGGTATAAAAAGCGAACGGAGAGGTCCACGTCTACTCTCTTTGGTCTGGGTGACGATCAGTCATCGTAGTCGTGTATCGCATCGTAATTTAGCCCGATCAACGATTGTCGAAAATGTCAACATCCGGTTATGACCGGATATGACGTGAGCCTGTTTGGGAGGGGGTGAGTGAGCCAGCGAGGTCATCAATGTGTCGATTTGTTGCTCTCTACTGGTAGAACTGTATTATGGGTTTAAAACCCCAATCAGATCATTTATTTGAATGAAAAATTACAAAATAAAAAACGCAAATTGCTGGCACTGGGGGAGTACTTTATGAAAATACTCTTGGCACTGAAAGAGTTAACACAGAACACTATAATCCGTAGGCAACAGCAGCTTAACTAACGAGGCCTACCTTTGATAAATTAGGAAGAACTCAGACTCAGCTCTTCTTGCCGATGCCAAATAATAATAGTAACAACACGTTCAACAATATGTAGCTATATGGCCTGGATATAAGCATTTATAACGTCTTACGGAGTGTTCTGGTTAAATCAGCGAATACAAGAATGCTCGCCCCAAAACACTGTCACCCCGGATCAAATCCGGCGACCTGAGAACGGTCGCCACCAGGTAGGCTACTCCTAAACGTTACCTCAGTAAAAATGGGGGCTAGTGAGTTT
Source organism: Gymnoscopelus braueri (assembly GCF_963280865.1). Lineage (NCBI taxonomy): Eukaryota > Metazoa > Chordata > Actinopteri > Myctophiformes > Myctophidae > Gymnoscopelus > Gymnoscopelus braueri. Next base: position 56,215,982 of record NC_137606.1, read on the forward strand.
TGGGGCGATCGTTCCAGTTACCTCAGTGTACGTTCTCTCTCTCTCTCGCCGTGTTGTCATTTTTTGGCACGGTGTGTTCTGGAAATGCCATCAGCTCACGGAAGCCTTTCCCCTCGACAACGCTAATAGGCATCTTCGGCTATTATCTTGGCTGGCAAATCAGTGATCTTTTCTGCCTGCCGGTCATCACAATGGCGAGGTTTCACGGTGAAGTCTGCCTATCTGCTTTGCTTGTGTGATGGCTTTGGGTGTCTCGCTGATGTTGATATGCATACTTTGTGCTGCACAATTTGCTTTGCACCGTTTTATCGTCAATCCTGACTAGATCATCCCACACCGCACTCCTATGTGAAGCTGCCGTTTTCAAGCGGGCTTTCGAGCATGCACAAGCAGAAAGTAAACAAAACTTGTCAGCGCGCACATGACCAGACCGGACATGCACTAGAGCAGCACAGACGCACACACTCCCATTTGGAAAACATTAGATTTTTTTTTACATTTTGAACTGGCTATTTTGGAAAACAGTAATGTTTATAACGTTTTTGAACAAGCCATAAAAAATGATATTTTTTTCTATTCTATTTCTAGAATCGATAGGAGCAACGAGACAAAAATCTAGTCGACTTTCGACACATCTTAACTTCTTGCCATAGGCTATTTTAGCACCATAGTAGCCGCCTGTCGGGTGTTGGCCCTTAGGTGCATTCAGCTACTTTTTTTCACACCTTCCAAACGACTGATCTCCCGACTTCATTCGACTGCCAGTCTGTAGTAACCTGTAGTAGTCTGTTTGGTGGAGAGCTACCTTTAAGACTGTTCACACGGTTATTAAATGTGATCTTTAGGACTGACTGTTCACACGGTTATTAAATGTGATCTTTAGGACAGACTGTCCACACAGTTATTAAATGTGATCTTTAGGACAGACTGTCCACACGGTTATTAAATGTGATCTTTAGCCCATACCCTAGGTGGGGTTGGCGAAAGGGCCTACTCTGTGTGGAGTTTGCATGTTCTCCCCGTGTCTCCTAGGGTAGTTAATACCCTCACAAAAACATGTAGTAATCCTGGTCACTATACCGCCTCCCCCATGACAGCCGGGGCGCCTGATGGAGGGGAAGGGAACTGGTTGGAATAACGTGTTCCTTCCACGCGCTACGTCCAACCAGGGAAACTCCCCCCTGTCAGGTGACAAGAAGGTCAGTTGGCTCTCATGCCTGAAGGAAGCATGAGCTCGGCCCTGGCCTCCCTACTGTGGGGTGACAGGTGTAATACTGGTGTAGGGCTGGTGTAGTGCCCAGGATCACTTAGGAAATTGGCACCGGGTGAAAAAAATGGGTTACAAAAATCGCGGGATAAAAATTTAGAAAAAAAAAAAAAATGTGATCTTTAGGACAGACTGTCCACACAGTTATTAAATGTGATCTTTAGGACAGACTGTCCACACAGTTATTAAATGTGATCTTTAGGACTGACTGTCCTCACAGTTATTAAATGTGATCTTTAGGACAGACTGTCCACACAGTTATTAAATGTGATCTTTAGGACTGACTGTCCTCACAGTTATTAAATGTGATCTTTAGGACAGACTGTCCTCACAGTTATTAAATGTGATCTTTAGGACAGACTGTCCACACTGTTATTAAATGTGATCTTTAGGACAGACTGTCCACACAGTTATTAAATGTGATCTTTAGGACTGACTGTCCTCACAGTTATTAAATGTGATCTTTAGGACAGACTGTCCACACTGTTATTTGCAAGTGATCAGATCTGATTTGTGTGTTCAGACATTGTGGACCTACTGTGAGTACTCTGTCATATGACGGTGTCACTCACCAAAAATAGCAGACCTACATTGCATTTCAAACCACATAGGAATGTGGTTAAAATTTGGTTCTCAAAAGTCAGTTTCCCTGTGCTTTTCTGCTGTTCAGATTTGATTAAAAAAAACTATCTGATTCAAATCTTGTTAGGCCAAACATCTGATTTGTGATGCCAGTCTGAACATAGCCTAACTTTTTTCAAGTCCAACTTCTAATCCCACAGTAGCAGACATTTAACCAAATCCAGCCATATGTATGTAGATCTTCTAAATCATGGGTTTTCAACTGGTGGTCCACGGACCACTGGTGGTCCGTGAAGGAATTGCATGTGGTCCCTGACCATGCATTTAGATTAGGTGAAAGTGAAGATTTGTGTTTTATTTTATCGACCACTTGTTGAGAAACAGTGCAGTACGTATAATGACGCATCAATGTTATCAGTTACTGGGAAGTCTGATGTGAAGAACTTCCACATAAATGGGAGTTAGAATCTCAAGGGAAACTGTACCGGATTGTCTGGTTGTGTCACCATTATTAGGAAATGTGCTCATAATCAATCGCATGTGTCTGCTCTCTCATACATAAGTTGCTGTTAAGGACTTGATTTAATTCACCTCGAATTAACAAATTAAATTTGGCCCTTAACAGTCATTATTTAATTTCAAGCTTTTCCCCCCACACCACACCCATATCGCCCCTCTCAACACAACAGTGGTCCCCAGGTTAATTCTTAGTCGGGGTGGTGGTCCCTGGTTCATAGTCAGTTAGAAAACCCCCGATGGTTCCTTCTATTTGGATTTAATTTGGCTACCCTTTCTGTACATAACTATCGATAGAGGTATTTGGTCAAAAATATCACATTTCATTTTGTCCATATTTCCCAGCCATAAAATTAGAAAAAAGGAGGGCTAGCGCATTCAAGTCTTGTGAAGACAGAGATCTTAGAAGGTGCTATTTGGTCTAAAAAGGGGGAAATCATCCATAGTCAAAAAGGAAATGAGTCCAAGACACTCTTCATTAAGTCAAAAAGCTAAATAAAAAAAGCTAGTTCATAATTGCCCAGCCCTAGTTTGCCATCTGCCCATGTGACAACTGTCATCAGATACTGTCTTCACTATGTATCATCCACAACCTTTCCTTACAGTTAGATGTAGTATGTAAGTATCAGTCATTTTCCTAGCGATTTTCCTATTGAACACATTTTGAATTAAATTAATAATTAAGAAGAGCATTTTCTATGATCATCTTTTTTTTTTTTTTACAAGTCAACGTGAACGTCTGATTCACCATTTAAGCCCTATTCTATACTTTGTTGTACAACAGTGAAACACAAAAATAGCCGATCTACAAGCTAAAACAACTAAGCAAAAGTAATAAAATAACTTTTTTACTATCATTTACTCACCCCGTGAAACCTTGAATTCATGGAGAATGAACAGAGAATACTTTATGAATTGAAGTTAAGAGGTCAAGACTAACAGCAAAACTAAATCAAAAGTATAAACTCCAACTCACAGAGTTAGTCACAGTCTAACCCAAGTGTCCCGTTTCCAGGGGTGGATCCAAATTATAGATACTCCTGGTCAAATATGACTACTACAAGTGAAAAGTTGTTCAAATTTGTACCCGGGTTAAACGTAACGTAAGTCGGGGCTTGATCAACCCCGGCTGGGTCACATGGGCGGGGGTGTATGTTGTTGCGAGACCCGAAACACCCGACCCCAGGCTACAACACTGATGATACATCCCAGGTGCATCCATGTGATGTTTTCTTTATAGTATTGTTATATTAAAATTTTGACATTTTCCAAAAACGATCAAAGAAAAATCTACAAGCTCACAACGCAACGCTTTACTAATCTTGAAATACGGCTTAAATGGTTAATTCATAATATACTTTTTCCCTTTCTAGAAATGTAGTGGAGTCAAAAGTACAAATGGGTGAGTGAAATATACTCAAGTAAAGTACAGATACTCAAATAACAAAGTAAATGTACTTAGTTACTGTCCACCACTGTCTGTATCCGGTCATATGCTCATTACTTCCAAAACACTGCATTCTCACTCAAACTTTACTATTTAGAACTATGTGTAAATAGTCTTATTCATGAACGAGTATCACATGTCAAGTTTAAGTGCATGCTTTTGAACTTGGCTCATGTTGATCGTCACGCACACGCCCAGACACGCTCATTGTGTATTTAGTATTTAAAAACACCACAAGTGTTTTAAATGCTATTGTTTAGTTTCAGAGACAATGGAGTGTTTTTAAAGTACCACGGATATGACTGGATACAGGACACTTGGATTATAATGTGAGAGTCGTGTGAGAGTTTATGAACTTATTTTTCAGATTTGGCTGTTGTTAATCTTGGCCACCTATTAACTTCAATTAATCGTTATTTTCTTCATTTTTGTAATCTTAATTCACAGTGAAGGAACGCAACAACAACAACAACAATTCTCAATGAATTCAGCTTCACAGGATGAGTAGCTGATAGAAATTTTCATTTTGAGGGTGAAGTATTCCCTTAAAATGTGTCTTTCACAATATAGCAGAATATATTTAACACGCTAACAAAATAAAGTGTGTGTTTGTTACCTGTAAAGGCCATGTTCTTGGGGTTTCCGTAGGGGGCGCCAGGCTGAACGGGGCTGTAGACTGGATTCATACCCGAAGCTAACCTGTTCTTACTGAGAGCGAGACATTTGAGGGGAGAAATGGAGAGAATGGGACAGCAAATGGAGGAGTAACAGGGTGGATACAGAGACATGATGGAGGGGAGAGAAAGAGGGAGAGAGAAAGAGAGAGATAAGCCTAAGCCATGCAAATTGGAAATTGTTAGGATTATCAGCCTCAAACACTCATATGTATTAAACGCCACATTCAGATTCTTACGGCTACGTTCAAATGAACGTAGCTTTCGCTGGCGTCATGGTGCAGGAATCGTCACCTTCACCTGGTTTCAACATTATGAACAGGGTCGTTGCAGCGCCGGCTGGCTGGCAGAGACGAGGACATGCGGGTCCACCCACAGCAGCATCCTGGGTTCTTCTATACCAGTGGTTCTCAACCTTTTCAGGCCGTGACCCCCCCAAAATAATCACATTTGAACTGGGGACCCCTCAGATAAATAGTGTGAAAATAGCAGATCTACAAGCTCAGCTCACAACGCCTCGCAGGCGGTGTGAGCTTGTAGCTCGTCCCTTTTCAAATGTTTTGCTTCTTTCTTATATTATTTGACAATTTGGCCAATGTTTGACCAGTTTGTATAGTATAGTTTGTTGATTACTTTTGATACTGTAATGGTATTTTTTTAAGGTATTAAAAAGGTCTAAAAATTAAATTGTTAAATTGTCACTTCACTGTCATCTGGGGACCCCCACCAAAATCATGTGGGGACCCCCCCTGGGGATCCCGACCCACAGGTTGAGAACCACTGTTTCTTCTACAGCACTGGCTCTCACATTATTTCATCTCAAGAACCCCCGTGACTCTGAGAGTGTACCAAATGGAACCAAATGGAACCGTACGGCTCCATTTGTAGTTACAGACCTGCGAGGGTCCCTTGGGAACCCCCTCAAGGAACCCTGAGGGTCCCTGCATCCCACGTTGAGAACCATTGTTCTACTCTGCCTCGAACAAAGCTAATTCACTAGGGCTGGATAACCAGGAATCAATTGATAGCGCTAGTCTCTATATGTGACAGTGGAGCCAGACTGATGTACTGGTTTGGCCGAGATATGGCTGAGATATATCGGCTATTAATTGACTTCTTTTTTTTACATCAGTATCGACAATTATGCAACCCGTTCCCCGATGTTTAACCTCTTTCAACCTGTGGTCCCTATTTTGGGCATGCCGTTACAAACAAAGATTTCAAGTTTTCTAAAAGAGCAGATCTCAAAGGCTCACATCGCGTTTTGAGCTTGTAGATTGGCTGCTTTAGAATGTTAAATTTTTTAACCCACTTAGACCTGAGGCCGATTCTAAAAACTCCTTCTAAATCCTGACCTAAGTTTTCTGAAAAAGTTCAAATATTTATTCAAAAATTACAAAAAATGCATGTTGCTATATACTGTACATAGCAACAGGAACTCCAAAAGGGGTTCCAGTCCTGAAAGGTATACTTACAAAAAGAGGTTCCCGCCCAAAATGGGTTAATAAACTTTTTCAAATTGATTAGAACTGATTTTGCTCTCTCCACAATCTGGATCAGCATCGGGACCCAGGAATCTGGCATCAGGTCTTCGGGCTCTACGTGACGGGATAGTCAGGGTTCTCTTTTCTTCCAAGTGCTACTGCAGATAATTTTGAGCTTGATTTTGCATTTCCACGGTCAACTTGGTCCTCGCGGAAAAGGCTATTTGCTGGAAACACAGATGCTGTGTTGGTACCCTGCTATGGATTTGAGCAGGGCGATGTAGAAAACTGGTGGCACCTTTCTCCACTGGTTTTACTGTGTGGATGGTAGACTTCGCCTCTCACTTACCTGGTTTGAGTGGGCTCATTTGAGTGTGTATGTGTGTGTGTGTGTGCGTGCACACGTGTGAGTGCATGTCCCGTACCTCTTGTGCGTGTCTGGTTGATACATGAAACTGAATTTGTCTGTGGGATGCCCGCCTGCCATTCTCGCTGTATGCAAATGAGGAAGGGGTGGAAGTGGGTATGCAAATCTGAAATTAAAACAGCGAGAGGGTCATGATTACAATGAACACAGCAAAGTAAAGCAAAGCAAAGCGCCACGGCCACAGCGGATGATTAGTGACGGCAACACAAGTGTGTGTACACAATACCCCATGAATGTAAAGTGTGTGTGACGTACCCTTATCGATTAATGCATCGCAAATATGGTGGAGAGAAAAAAAAAGATGTGGGAACTACATTCATGTCTAAGTTGATAGCCGGGTGTGAGAAATCAATTGTTTCTTGTTGTGATTAGCGTATGAAAAATGCTGGGCTATACGTAATATTTGTAGCTCAAGCAGGGGTGTCACAATTCTCCGAATCCACGATTCAATTTGACTTTCGATTTTAAGGTCAAAAGCTGATTACATTTTAGATTTTTTTTTTACTCACTATAAAAACGTATTTTTTTAATCATTTTAATCCTATTGGCTTTTGCAGGTTAGGAATGTGGTAAAGTACCTTCTGCCATGTAAGCGGCGTGTTACGTAACCACAGTGTGCACGTGCCATTCAAGCTCTCGATGGCACTTTGGCTTTTGATTTTAAGGTCATTTTGATAGATACATTTGTTCGATTAAAAATAATAATAATTGTGACACCCCTAAACTCAAGTATATTATGGCTATGTTTTGTGTGTAAGGAAGAGAGACTGTGTGTATGTTTGTGATGTGCATTAATAAGAACATCAAAGAAAAAAGCAGCAAACAATAAAATATCAAATGAGAAAAGCACAAAACTCTGGCCCATTAGAAATAGGAGACCAAAAGAATACAAACGAGCAGAAAACAACACAAGATAAGCAAACAGATAATGTAATATAGAGCTACGACAAAGCGCTGTAAGCCATGATCCAGCACACATGACATGAGCTTGGACAGAGTGCTGTAAGCCATGATCCAGTGCTGAGCCAGAGTCACAAAGGAGCTGCCAGGGCAGAGAGGAACAGCTGACGACCAAAACAACAAAATAAACTTGTGATGTGCTGCCTTGATGAGTGCATTCAGTGACTGGGCTTCAGTGCGGACTTGCTCTCCATATGAAGTGAAGTGACAAGCAGCCTATTGATGGTGGTATGGCAGGCATATGAAGCAGCGTATTGTTATGAATGTAGGCCTATTAACCCTGTCATGTCCCGACCAGGTTTACATGGTTTGTTCTGTGACATCCTCTCCCTCATCTGGAGTTTTGTTTGCCATTTCAAAGACACTCCCACAATACATCACATGCCTCCAATTAAAATAATAATATTCATAATTATTATTAATCAGTCTGTAAACGCACGGAATCTCTGTGTGTCTGTGTCCTCCAGAGAACGTTTGATCAATCGACTTGTGTGTATTTAAGATATTACTGTATTTTTAGGCTTGACGTGCTTGACCTTTATCTGCTTGTGACACCATGGTCATTGCTTTACCAGATACTGTATGCATGCCCAAAGAGGCAACTGCTGTTGAAGTACAACTCATCTACACTGTAAACATCATACCATGTTTCATCGTGTATTTATACATAGTTCATACATACCATACTGTTCCTTACTGTGTCTGTTATGACTCATATCTCCTGGCCAGTACTCTATATATCTCCTCTATGTGTTTAATAAACTTCAGAGCTTGTGGTGTGATCGATACTGGCTGTCATCTGATTCTCAGAGCCCACCACTCAAGCTGAATCATCACTCACACATAGAGGAAAACTATTTTTACTAAACTCGCAACAATAGCTGAGGACCAGAGGGAGTGCAACAAAATAACAAAAAATATATCTCATTCTACTCACACTGCGAGTATTATAGTGCAGGCTACCATTGTATCAACAGTCACACAGAGACACTATTAACTCCAGCATCCAGGGACTGCAGTAAGGCTGATTTGTACCAAATAAAACATCTAATTAGGTCACTCATAAAGCATTTCAATGAATGCATCATCAGGGAATATAAAATAAAAGCCCCACCTGAGGGTTTAAAAACACACTCCAAGATGCCAGTATAGTACCACTTGCAGTACCAGGTAAGGTAGGACCTATTAGTGGATGTTATGCTATGGCCCATCGAAAAAACAAACAAACGTATTTAGCTGTGAAGCTTATTGAACTGAAACGCGTCGGTATGTTGTAGAGAAGACTCTGGAGCAGCTCAGACGATCGAAGCCTCTTTTATTAAAAGGTGCCGAGTACAAGACATCGACTGACATTTCGATGCTACTGCATCTTCCTCAGAATCATAAATGGCAGGGGCTACGAAGGCCTTCATATACAGAGGTAGCGAGGGCAATGCTCTCAATAAAGGCCTTTGCAGACATTACATTACAGTCATTTAGCAGACGCTTTTATCCAAAGCGACTTACAATAAGTGCATTCAACATAGGTAGGGAACGAAAACTACTAATCACCAGAAGTATTAAGTGCATTTTCTGCAAAAACAAGCAACCAAGAGTATACCTAGCGCTAAGGTAAAAGTGCAATATATCAGCTACCTATTTTCCTTAGACAGATGAGACAACAATAGCTAAATCAAATGAGCAGGAGCTAAAACAAATAAGTGTATCGACTAAACAAGATTCAATAAAACAGTACAACAATAACACAAGCGTTCGTACATCTAGTTAACAACAAGTAGGCCAGGCAGAGAGGATGGGTAGTGTTTCCTGAAGAGGTGGGTTTTCAGCTGTGTGATTTTTCGCACTGAAAAAACAGACAATATAATTTTTTAAATGAACACATGGTTCTCAATGACCTCATGCACACCGGCTCCGAATTTACCGTGCGGCGATGCGATGCGGCGATGCGATAATCGCACCCTGTCTACAAAGGTCTTAAGCCAATGGTAGTTGGCTCTCTGTAATAAGGCAAGTACCCTGCTCTGCACGTGTCTCTGGAATGCAATCAATTAATTATGATTACCACAGTGTAGGATCTAAATACATTGGACGTGTGAACAGTTACAAACAGGTAGAAATTGAATCAAGAAAGACTTTAGTCCGTAAATACAATAATTAGTCCATACAATATGTGCGTTGGTATGCATTTAACGGAACCTCTCATGCAACAGCATTGTAACAAACATAAATGATACCGTAGTCGCTTGATAATGCGGTATACCTTGAAATTGTATACGGTTACAACCCTAAGCTACAGAGGTCTATATTGATAAATCTAGAAACCCAACATGCAAATGTTTTAATCAAACCGAATCCTTTCAGCAATTATATTTCTCAAATTGCTAACCAACTTCAGCATCATCTGAAAGAAGTGTACTTGCACTCACTCAGTTATGACTATATAATATGACAAGTATGAATACTTGTCTGTTGACCAGTTTCAACCCTATTTGAGAGTCCCTATTTTGGACCCAGTCGAAAATCTTCAAACAACAAGTGTGTGTGTGTTGCATCGCCGCTGATCCATTGCTGTCCCATTGGAGAGGTTCTCCCTCTGGCTACAGAGACAGGACAGCCCCGCCCCCTAGGGAGTTGATTGGTTCCTAGCCTGTCAACTCAGCACTTATTCTCCTCTCATTCCCTCATTATCTCCACGAATCTATCCCCTAAACCAAATGTCATGTACTTATGTTGGGCGTGAATTTCTGTATACTGTATGGTCTGTATTTGAATGTAGGAAAAGGGGGGGGGGGGAAGACATTATGTACTTTCTATAATTAGCGTATTACCTATTCTGAATACAACATTTTAACTGGAAACAAAGACAATAGTGAAAAAAAAACACAGCTCGTCTGCCAGTAGACTTGTGTGAGGTACTGGAGCCAAAAGGAAACCCAATGAACAATTAAAGGGAGCCTCCTAACACTCAACCTTCAGGCATCTTGCCTGAAGGTGGCTATGACCGAAAGCTTGCTATGAAATAGAAAATCTGATTTTGCACAGTTTCAATGTGTGCGGAGGTTCCCTTTAATTGTTCAACAGGGTAAAAAAAAGAAAAGACAACCTAGCCCCTCAAAACGTATTGTGCCCAAGGCACACCAAAGGGCAAGTTGTTTCCTGCAATGGAAACAAGCTGTAAGCCTTTTTGCGTTAGCCTTTTGATTATGGTGGCTCAGATGTATGTTACATGTGACATACTGTTTAATTTCATGATCAATAAAGATATCAGTCAAAAAATCCATGTCTATGTATATATATTCTCTTTAATAGGAACATTGTGTGTATCCAACCTGTTTTCCTTGCCATAACTACAAAGGATGGAGCTTGTATGAAACCTAATTCCACCCACCTGTGTACACCTGTAAACCTGTGATGTGACAACAAAGATGATTCTGATAATGTGTGGTTGTGTCACAAAATCCTAAAAGGTACACCTGGACTTGTGTCATGGCCCATCGGTGTGTGTGCCCTCGGCGCGGCGGCACACCATTTGGGAACCACTACTCTTTCCGGTACACAACTACCCTTCCACTCCTCTCTCTGCCCTCCCTCACCCGTTCTCCTTCCACTGCTCCTCCTGCCCCTCCCCTCCCAACAGTCAGTGAGAGGGGCCGACAATATATATATCATGCTAATGATCATTAGCATGTGGACAGGTGGCCTACCTATAGCCCCCCCCCCCCCCCCCCGCCACAGGGTCCTCCTGTCACGGAACATGCGACCCACAGCTGTCACTATATCCGATTCAGCGGGAGCCACTGTATGTACGTACAGTATGTGTGATGGTGAGGGCGTTAGTAGAGTGTGCGCGTGTGTGTGTGCGTGTGCAAGAGAGAGAGAATAGAGAGTTGTGTTTAACGCATCTGTGTCACTTTAGATTTCTTTGGCTATTCAAAAATAGCAGCTATACAAGCTCGAGTGCCGCGCTATGAGCTTGTAGATCTGCTATTTTTGAAAAATCTTGATTTTTTTTGGGGGATTTTTTTCAAAAAAACTTAGGATTTAGAAGAAAAAAAAAAGATTCGCCTCAGGTCATAACCCATTAACTGCCAGAGGTATTTTCATATTTTTTTAGCCAGTGCCAGAGTTTTTCATTGGAAAAAAAAAGTACTCAGGAGCCGAAATACAGAATTTTTAAGTTTTAAGATAACAAGGAAGTGGATAGGAGTCTAGATCTTCAACTAATCATATCTCCTTGGTCTTTGGGTGAAATTGAAAAAAAAAAAATCTTTTTTTTTTCATTTTTTTTTCACTTCACGTAGATCTACGCGATTGGCACGTGGCGGCTTTAAATCGGTTCACGTAGATCTACGTGATTGGCAGTGAATCAGTTAATGGGTTAATAAACTTGAGAAAACTTGTGGTGTGACACTGCGTGGCCCTGGTGTCATCTTGTTACCCGAGCTCACCACTCACTCACCCACGTTAGTTAGAGGATAACTCCTAGGACCACATTGAGGCCGGGGTCAACTGAATTCATAACACTCGGCAAGATGGATGCACCGCGGTGGATTTGAACCCCTAGACTCCACACGGTGGCGGGCAGGTACTTTTTCCCCCTGCGCCACCCGAGCGCCGTGTTGAATGTTTGAGAGTGACAGGTACAAGGTGTTCCCTTTGGTTTGTCCAGGTGGTGATGATGTTCAGGGGTCCGTTTCTCCACCCCAAAAAAAAAAGACCCATTCTAAGCTTAAGCCCCCCATTCAGCAGACCACCAACTCTGATTGTAAAGAACATTCTACACTGGACAATCACCTTAAACAAACCAAAACACAAGTGTGTGCGTGTGTGTGTGTGTGTGTGTGTGTGTGTGTGTGTGTGCGTGCATATTGGTGAAAATGGAGAATGGCAGGACAAAGGACAAAAAGAAAGAAAAGGGATAAAGACAATTTCTCGCATCACTCCACTTTTTTTGGTGCTCCAGGCATACTTGAGAGAGAACAACAAAAACCTTAACACGGCAAATTGCTGGGTTTGCTTGCAAATGTCACAAACTGCCTTGTGCGTTCAAACTGAAAGAGCTGCTTGGCCTGACCCAAATTGCTCTATCTCGCAGACGTTGAAGAATTGGGACTGTGTGCTCATTATGAGTGAAACATAAAAATGTTGGCTTTGCTGCGACAATGATTGTCCTTAACCTTTGACGCAGCTCTCTCCCAAGTGTGTACTTTTAAAGCATTGTTTCAAGCAGTGACCCAAACAGGTCCAACAACAGTTGTTGTCAAAAGCTCTCTTCTGAAGTCGTCAGACAGATGGGTATAAGCAGAAAGACCCGTTGATGAGAGAGCTTATATTATGCTAGAGGGCAACCACCAACAAAACAGTTACACCACACATTGCACACAAAATTTGTGATGAAAAATGATTCTACTTTGTTGTACAATGGCGTCGCAGAAAAATAGTAATCGCCAGGTCACAATTATTTGTTCTAACTGCATAATCGTCAGTTATGTGGGATCACTTCAATTCCATATTTATGCTGATTCTCCACGATTTTCTTCACTAAATTTACTACACCTCCAAAACATCATGGGCACAACGCTGTAACCTCAGCAATGTTATAGACAGGGTATAATAGAGGTTACCAGCGCCTGAATTTCTCTTTTCAAAATGTGGGGAATTCGTACCAGGGGCGCCGATATTTATAAGCTCTAGTGGGTGCGCAACCTGGCACACATGTGTGCCCCCGGGGCACACATGTGTGGGGGGCACACATGTGTGGGGGGCACACATGTGTGGGGGGCACACATTTTGCGGGTTTTGGCCGGATAATTTCCTTTTTTGAGGCGAGTAACTCACAACACTGTGACAAATTCTGATATTTGGCCCTTCGTAACGATGATATCACGATACACGTTATCTGTATTTTTTCATCTAGAAAAAATACAGATAAAAAGTTAGAAAGCAGGAATTTTGTCATATTTATTTATTCACAGAATTGACATGACCGTCCCAGATTATTTAATGGGCACCACAAACTGGCCAATCATACATGAAACAATGTGCAACAAATTGCACAGTACCTAGGAATGTTAATGGTTAACCATTTATGAAAGTAAAGATGGAGGCTGCACACTCGTAGCCACGATGCAGGATTTATTTGGAAACCAACGTTTCGACCACACAAGCCTTGGTCGTGGTCGAAACGTTGGTTTCCAAATAAATCCTGCATCGTGGCTACGAGGTCTTCTTCAGGGAAGAAGACCTTACGTGGTCGAAACGTTGGGTTTCCAAATAAATCCTGCATCGCAGCTACGAGTGTGCGGCCTCTTTCTTTATTTTCATATTTACTTACCAAGGTCAGCAGCACCTCACCAATACTGGTGTGCGCCCTCCTCCCTTTTATTTGAATGGTTAACCATTTAACCAGAAATGTGCAGCTTTTAATACTAGTTAATGGTTAACGTATAAAATTAAAGGGATATTTCACGTGGGGGGCGTGTCTGATAAAATGAATATCAAATATCTAAATACTGAATCAAGCAAATTAAAAACTGTCTGGGGGGCTCACAAAGGCCTGAGTAGATGATAAAATGACCAAAAGTTTTTTTGAAAGTGAAATATCCCTTTAAGAAAGGACCATACGCATTTAAGTTGGAGTTGGCTTTTTATCACTCTGCACTATCACAGCATCCATTTAACATCATCTTATATCACAATAGAAATCATATCCATAACATTAACTACGGTGTGTATTACAAGAGCTGAGATGCGAGGAAAAGGAAAGGAGACGGTAAGGTTTGTAATTAATCACCGCAAGCTGTTGACTAGGGTTGGTTGTAGGGAATGTCTGTTCCCCATCTTTTTCAGATGTGTTTATCCTCTTAACATAGTGCAGCATGTGTGTAAGTTCTACCTGACTGAGAGGATGATGAGTAGCTACTAGGGGTGTAACGATACATTTTAACAACGATTCGATACGTATCACGATACTTGGTTGTCGATACGATACATGAACGATACAGGTTAATTTAGAACGATACGATATGTTTCGATTCAGTGATTTAGTCGATACGATACATGAACGATACAGGACAGGTTAATTTAGAACGATACGATTCGATTCAATGACTTAAAATCGATATAGTAACTATTTATTTACCCAAAAATTCTGTGTGAAAAATAAATACCTGGATACTGGATATAAACCCCTCTTTCTCTTTTTTTCTTCTTAAAAGTACTTAGTTTGATATAATTGATTATTTGCATTGCAGAACGATTCGATACGATTATTTGCATTGCAAAACGATTCGATACGATACAAAGTCAAACGATACGATATTTAGCTGTTTGCATATCGATATAGTAGATCGTTGAAAATTCAAAACGATGCATCGATGCAGTTACTGTATCGTTACGGGCCTAGTAGCTACTGTATTACCTACTACTCTGATGCAGTGGTCTTATGTCGCGACTTTGTGCTTTGCGCATTGGGGGAATCTGTAATAAAGAACACCTGTGTGTTGTAATAAAATACAGACACTTGGCACCAGTGTATAGACAACGTGTCGTAAAAGGAAGTCCGACAACATATCGCAGTATCAATATTTGTCCCACCTCTACTAAAGTACCAGGTAGACAAATGCAATGGGAAAGGGGCGTAGCCAAATAGAGAAATTGAGATCGGGGAGAGACGTTTGCGCAAGATATCTATTGGTACATCAAGTGTTGCGTGACGAAAATAGCAGATCTAAAAGTGCACAATGCGTCACCAGCTTACAGATCAGTTATTTTCAGTGCACGAGCAGCGTGACGCCGTAGAACGACAAGTAAAGCCAACGGAGGGGAGTGGGCTCATGCATGTAGAAGTGCAAAATTTGCGGGAATCAGTAAAATCATGCGCAATTTCTGCAATCCCGCAATGCACCATTTACCATCTAGTGTCCAACATACGTAGCGAGGATAGCCGATCTACAAGCTCACGAGTTGTGAGCTTGTAGATCTGCTATTTACGCAATATTCTTACAAGGTTTGTAGTGCACTCGACAGCAACGATACTAAATGTAATGGTTGTGTCATCTCTATTCTGTTTAATTTAATACCAACAAATTTCTGATATTGTGTTAAGTGGAAATTAATCATGCGCGTGTGCGTGTTTTAAAACACCAATAATAATGTTGGTAGCACCCCATGAAGAGTCCTGTTGCCTGGGGGTATCGGAGGAGCTGATAATGAGAGAGGCGAAGAGGAGCGAAGGATAGTAGTAAAAGACTAAAACACACGTTAGCATTGCTATACTTGTGGGGACACACTTTTATGAATGCCTTTTTATTTACTTTTTGTATATTACTTTTTACATATTGCTCTCAACTAGAATACATCAGGCATAACTCTAAGCCTAACCCCTAAATGCCTACTCCTAACCTCACAAGTATAGCATACACACACACGGCTAGTTATGGCTCTTCGTGGAGAACACACAATAGAATACCCCGCCCCCCCCCCTCCTCCTACGTAATACCTCCACAAGGCATCTGCTCTGTGGGCACCGTGTCAGAAACAGTGGGCGTCATCACAGTACACAGCACCAGCATAGAAATACAAGTGAATAGGGCTTGTTGAAATCCCCAAGGCTAGGGGTATTTCAGTCATCAGGGAAACACACACACACACACACACACACACACACACACACACACACACACACACACACACACACACACACACACACACACACACACACACACACACACACACACACACACACACACACACACACACACACACACACACACACACACACACAGTTTAACCCATTAAAACCGGGAATGCATCCGTGTAACCACTTAAACCATTATGTTGTACTTTTAGCTTGTACATCTGCTATTTTTGAAAAATACTGAAACTTTGTGTAAATCTCTGAATATATATATTTTTTTAAAGCAAGCATTTTTACTCAAATCTTTGCTTCTGGGGGGGGGGGGGGGCTGGATAAAAATATTTTAAGATGGGGTTGTTGGCCAAATACATATAATCTTGGGGGTCCTTGACATGAAAAACGTTTGAGGACCACTGATATTTCAGAAAACTGTTAGAATTTAGAATTTACATTTTGTAGAATCGGAACCTCAGGCCTTAATGGGTTAAAAATAAGACTCTAAAGAGTAAGTAAGACTATGCTTTTAGTGTTAGCAGTCATACGGGACTGTTTAAAAAAGGAGCTCACTCTGGGAGTGTTTCTTTTGAGCGATTAATTTCAATCCCAATTACGTAAAACTGAGGACGAAAGTGGTACCTTTTTTCACGTTAACATTTTGCGTCGCTGACAACTGGATCCTTTCTGCTACATTTCCGCAAATACTGTATGATTGATAGCATTTACCATCGCATTTACCGTTTCTATTCTACTGATGCTTGGATTTTGGTTTCTTATGGCACTTAGGCTACCGAAATCTAACTAATAGCTGATACTAACTGGAACAAAATTACCCCCCACACTCTAATAACCAAGCACAGATCTATGAGAGAGATAGAGATAGAGATCTATATTAATCCTGCGGGGGAAATTCAGTTTCCGATGGCAGTACAGCAGTAGGGGCTTTATGGTTGTGGTTGGTAGGAAGTGGGGTAATTATTCAGATTTGTTAAAGGAGTAGTTCACCCCAAAAACTACTTATATTCTATCAATTACACACCCCATGAAGCCTTGAATTCATGGAGATTGTTTTGTTTTTGTTGCATTCCTAAGCCAATAATTTGATAATAATATAATAATAATAAGCTTTATTTGTATAGCACCTTTCATGACATGAAATGCAGCTCAAAGTGCTTTACAGAGCAAGAATACAATTACAGTTAGAACCAATTCAACAATAAAGCAAACAAAAATAAAATAAAATAAAATAAAAGCAGTAAAATGCAGTAAAATGCAGTGGCCCTCGCCACTACACAACTGCAACACAAATGGATATAACTTAAATGTAGTGACCACTGTCCTCTACAACACAGCTAAAGAAATATCCACACTTCACACAATTGCCAATATTACATGTGTACCTTGTGTACCTTAGTAATATATCTTCACACAATTGTCAATATTACACCTTAGTAATATATTTTCACTTAGTAATATTACACCTTAGTAATATATTTTCACTTATTAATATTACACCTTAGTAATATATTTTCACCATGTTTACCACGTGTGGACTAGCCCAGGGGATCTGCTAACTTATCACATCCAAACCACACACCGTACACCCCTGAGAATGATATCGGGGTTATACAAGATATATAGACTAAACATAGACAAAAGGATCTGCCCTGGAGGGTCCACCACGTGTCGACGTGCCCCAGAGGATAATTCACTAAATCCTCCGGATGGAGTTATCAGACTCTTGTCTTTTAACTACCGTGACTCTCTCTTCCACTCACACAAAACAAAAGCAAAGGCATAAAACAACATTAAAATAGGGAATACAGTGAGGAATTAAAAATCAACCAAAGAATCTGCTAAAAGCAAGAGTGAAGTAATAGGTCTTGAGCTGTGCTTTAAAGCTATCGACTTAGTAATATTACACCTTAGTAATATATTTTCACCATGTTTACCACGTGTGGACTAGCCCAGGGGATCTGCTAACTTATCACATCCAAACCACACACCGTACACCCCTGAGAATGATATCGGGGTTATACAAGATATATAGACTAAACATAGACAAAAGGATCTGCCCTGGAGGGTCCACCACGTGTCGACGTGCCCCAGAGGATAATTCACTAAATCCTCCGGATGGAGTTATCAGACTCTTGTCTTTTAACTACCGTGACTCTCTCTTCCACTCACACAAAACAAAAGCAAAGGCATAAAACAACATTAAAATAGGGAATACAGTGAGGAATTAAAAATCAACCAAAGAATCAGCTAAAAGCAAGAGTGAAGTAATAGGTCTTGAGCTGTGCTTTAAAGCTATCGACAGAGGCTGCCTGTCTTAAGTGTAATGGGAGTTTATTCCACACTGTCGGTCCGTAAAAGCAGAATGCTGCTTCACCGTATTTTTTATATGTCATTGTAGGCACCTCGAGCAGGTCAGCACTTGAAGACCTGAGGGCCCGGTTTGGAACATATCTCTCTAGGCAGTCGGAGAGGTAGGAAGGTGCCAGACCATTTAGAGCTTTATAAACTATTAAAAGAATTTTAAAATCAATCCTAAAAACAACCGGGAGCCAGTGTAGTGAAGCTAGAACTGGAGTGATATGTTCTCTCATCCTGGTTTTAGTTAAAATTCTGGCTGCCGCATTTTGAACAAGTTGTAATCTGTCAGTTGTTTTCTTTGGCAGGCCAGAGTAGAGTGCGTTGCAGTAATCAAGCCGAGAGAAAACAAAAGCGTGGATCAGCGTTTTTGCATCGTCTAACGACAGATAGTCTCTAATTCGTGCAATATTTCTAAGATGAAAGAAAGCAATCTTGGTGACATGATTAATGTGTGTATTGAAATTCAATTCAGAATCGATAATCACCCCCAGGTTCTTTACTGTGGTGTTACTTTCTACAGCCAGGTTACCAAGTCTACTTGTTATTGATTCTCTCTGCTCACTGGAGCCAATTATGAGAACTTCTGTTTTATCCTCATTTAGCTTAAGAAAGTTCTCACTCATCCAGCATTTTATACTGGACAGACAGGTCAACAATGGGTCTAGAGCGCAGGGGTCGTCTGGAGCTACTGAAAGATACAGCTGGGTATCATCAGCATAGAAATGGAAGTTCACTCCGTGATCGGCGATGAGTTCTCCCAGCGGTAGTATATACAGGGAGAACAAACCTGAAGCCAGATTGGAATTTGTTATGAACCTTATTGTTCTGTAGGAACACATCCAGTTGATGAAAGATAGTTTTTTCTAAGACCTTGCCCAAAAATGGCAGATTTGAGATTGGTCTATAATTACCCAGCACCAATGGATCAAGGTTGTGTTTCTTGAGTAGCGGCCTGACTACAGCCGTTTTCAGTGAGTCTGGAAAGACGCCTGAAAATAGAGAGCTGTTTACAATTCTTAGGATATCTCCAATAACACTGTCTAAAACCTCTTTGAGAAACGGGGTGGGTACTACATCCAGTGAGCAAGATGATGATGTCATCTGTGATATAGTTTTACGGAGTTCCTCTTCATTAATTGCGCAGAATGATATTAGGCTTCCTCTGGAGGGATCTACATTTTTGCACCATGCACCATTTGCCGCATTTGCAGTGCTAGCAGCAGCATTCATAATACCAGCTCGAATGCTAAAAATTTTGTTTTCAAAAAAGGATGCGAACTCATCGCACTTAGCTTTAGAAGCAGGGAGCGACTCCTTGTAAGCCTGGGGGGGGTTTAAGAGATGTTCAATGGTAGAGAATAAGACTCTGGCATTTTGCTTGTTGTCATTGATAATGCGTGAAAAATATGCCTGCCTTGCCAAGCGCAGTGCTTTGTTATAGGCCACTGTTGACTTCTTAAAGATCTCTAGGTGGACAGTGAGTTTGTTTTTTCTCCAAGTTCGCTCAGCTTTACGACATTCTTTCTTGAGTGAGCGCATGTGCGCGTCGATCCAGGGTGTTACTCTAGAGTTAAGTTTCTTTTTAGTTTTCATAGGAGCCACTATGTCGAGAGCTGACTCTAATTTGAGATTAAAATGTTGAACCATATCATTCACTGAGGGAGCATCAAGTAGGGGGGGCACCTGCACACACGCCAGATGACGAGGAAACTCGTTTGCTGCAGATGAGCTAAAAAAACGTTTTTTTATAGTATATTCTGTATTGTTTTTCCCTAGATCAGAGACAGTCATATTAAAACACAATAAATAGTGGTCTGTTAGTTCGGGCTTATCAATAATACTGTCAACAGTGATATTCAAACCTTTAGTGATCACCAAGTCCAGGGTATGGCCATGTTTATGTGTTGGCCCAACAACATGTTGAATAAAGTCAAAGTTGTGCAGTAACTGTAGGAAACCCATAGCCACAACATCCGAAACAATGTCAACATGTAGATTAGCATCTCCAGTAATCAGAGTTCTGTCATAATTAGTGGAACAGATAGATAAAAGTTCTGATATTTCTGTTAGAAATAAGGCTTTGCTGCACTTTGGAGGTCGATACATACTAATCATAAGCACAGAGGATTGACTCTCCAATATGGTGGCCTGGTATTCAAATGATTTAAAACTGCCGAGGTTTGGCAGAGGTTTGAATTTTAAAGTGTCAGAAAAGATATTCGCCAGACCACCTCCTCTTTTTCCCTCACGTCCTGAGTGAATGAAACTGTACTTTGGTGGGCATGCTGCAGCTAGGGGCACCGCTCCATCAGATCCAAGCCAAGTTTCTGTTAAAAAGATAATATCTAGTTTCTCTTTACAGATGATATCATTTACAGAGGAAGACTTGTCATTAAGTGACCTGATGTTAAATAGGGCCAGGTTTAGCTTCAGGCATTCAACTATCTGGCTGTTGCCTCTACAGGGAATGCGTGTTAAATTTGCTATATTTGCAGAGTGTTTAAAGTCACTCCTTGTCCCGGAGGCTCTATTTGATATAACAGTGGGAATATTGTAAACCTTGTTTTCAACAAGGCTAACTGAAATAGCCTTGGGCCCAGACATGATTTTGGCTATGCATAATGGACCCTGCCTATCTCAGCAGTCAAATGTATTCTCTAGACGTAGGGACAATTCGTAGGGACAATTCTTGCGCTGTTCTTCACGTTCTTCGTTCCTGATCTTGCGCCTCTGTATCGCTAGTGCCAACAGCGTCAACCGTCGAGGGGGGATGGTTGGGGGGCAGGGCACGGTTGATGGTTGTGGGGCCTGGCGTTTGATTTGGGGGGTGATTCTAGTCCCCTCTTTAATCAAGTCGTTCATGCTACTGGTGAACTCCAGAAGGGGTATTGGGGACAGGGAAAAAGATGATGATGAGGAGGAGGAAGGTGATAGAGTTGGTTGATCTTCCTCATCGAGAGTCCATCCCTCCCAGCGTGACCCTCTGCAGACCGTGGCTGCAGAGTCGACAATCTCCTCCAGGCTGTCATCAGAGTCGACAATCTCCTCCAGGCTGTCATCAGCTTTTGTTTTTGTTTCCGAGTTATCAGAGAGTTCATTTGTTATGGCTGTTCCACCATCCTTGGTAGGGGGGGGTGTGGCGCCCCCCTCCCCCTCAGCAGCGGTGGGGGATGGTGTGGTAGCGTCTACACAAAGCCATTCATGTTTTTCAGCAGCGGTAGCAGATAACAGAGCACTATCTGTTGTTATGGAATCTTGTGCTCTGGCCTTGGGAGAGCTTGGTGAAGACATAGGAACATTATAGAAAAGGTTAGACATGAACAATTTTGCTCCCAGCTTGTTCAATTTAAGCCCATCCGAGGAAAATAGGTGTCTTCTATCCCAAAAAAAATTGAAATTGTCAATAAAATGTACAGATTTGTTGGTGCACGTAGTTGAAAGCCATTTGCTCAGTGCAGACAGTCTACTGAAACGTTCATCGCCGCCTCTTGTAGGTGGTATTGGGCCGCTGATGCACACCTTCACATCAAGTGAGCTGATTTTGCTGAATAAGGCAGTGAAATTCCGTTTTAGGATTTCTGACTGTTTGTCCTCTGTATCACATGTGCCAACGTGCAAAATCAGGGTTTTCACCGTTGGGTGTTCAGCGACAAGATTCAGAATTCTGTCATTCATGTCAGAGACTTTGTCATTGGGGAAGACTGGAGGAGTCTCCGGTAGGTCCTTGTAGATCAGCTATTTTTGAATAGTTGAAGAATAAAATAAGAGTCAAAGCAGGTAAACAGATTTTTGTGCTATATAAAACACATTTTCCTGGGGACCCCCTGAAACCCCCTCGAGGACCCCTAGGGGTCCCCGCCTCCCCGGCCAAACTATCCAAACCACGGATACAGAGACGTCGTTTTCTGTGCTCTGTCCATCGTCACTTTACCCATACATGTTGAAAAGGGATTTTAACAGATTCAGATTAGACAAGTGGACTCAGATTGATCAAGTGTGAAGTTCTGCAAACCCCAACCCGAAGCTTTTATCAAAACTAATTATCTCGATCACATCTGGAACAAGGGCCCCACTTGAAAATCTCAAAAGCATTTCCCGGTCCACCCATCTGACCACTTAACCCATTAAGACCTGAGGCTTAAAAATGCTTTCTAAATCCTAACAGTTTTTTGGAGAAAAAAAAATGTTTCAAGATTTTTCTAAAATAGCAGATCTACAAGCTCATAGCACGGCACTCGGTGCCGCGCTATGAGCTTGTATATCTGCTATTTTTGAATAACCAAAGAAATCTGTGGAGAGATGGGTGGGCCATGTGCATTTTCATTTTTATGATGATCAACCAATCGATTGTGTTCCAGCTTGGACAAACGGAATTTATTTTACTTTAACCCATTAAGACCCCCAGAAAAGCAAAGATTTGAGTTACAAATGCGCTTAAAAATTATATATATATATATATATATTCAAGATTTGCACACATTTTTATGATTTTTCAAAAAAATAGCAGATCTACGAGTGTGTATATCTGCTATTTTTGAATAGCCAAAGAAATCTAAAATGACACAGATGCGTTCCCGATCTTAATAGGTTAAACTACAAGCAACGAAAACCCACTTTTTACAGTTTAAAGACTAAAACAACACAACATTTCTTTTACAAAATGTTTTGAAATATTAATGTTACATTATAATTGCAATCTTAGGTGTTTTGCCAATTACTTGGGGGGCCTATTTGCAACATCCTCAAGGCCCACAGAATCAAGACCTGGCCGGTTGAGTGTCTAAACGGAAGTACCAGAATTTGGCAGAAGTACCGCCCAAAGGAAATGACGTTGACGCCTTACAAATCGGTTTACATTCTCCGTGAATGAAACGAGTGTTGCGATTGGTCGAAAAATATTGTTTCCGGGGGGAAATACGTATGACGGAAGTCCTGCCCCTATAGACGAATCCACAGACGCGCTGCCTGTAGGCAGCCATAGGCTGCGTTGTCAACGCTCCGCACCACGACACCGCAGCAATGGCCGCCTTCAGGCAGCTACAGGCAAGCGCGTCTGTGGATTCGTCTATAGACACTCAATGCTTTAGGTCGTGACGAGGCTTTTCTCTTGGCAGAACGAGTGAGGCTGAGAACGAGGCTACAGAATCACTGATCTAAACTGAAAGGTAAATCCAAGGACAACTTGATGAAATCAAAAGGCCTCTTTTTTTCCCCTCCCATTCAAGTCTACCCTGCCTGCAGCAAGTGGCACTGTACTGCTCCTGGGCTATTTTAGATCTAGGGCACTGAGCTCCAATGCACTGAGGGACAGCATCTCACTTCTTCCCTGGCTATAAAGACATCTCTCCTGTCACACACCTTAGGGCTTCCACACACACTGGATTAACCCATTCAATCCGGGTACGGCATCAGTGTCCTTTTTAGATTTGAGCTAAAGCCAATATTTTATACTTTTGGCTGTTCAAAAAAGGAGCAGATCTACAAGCTCATAGCGCGGCACAGAGTGAGAAATCGAGAACATTTGTGCAAATCTTTGAATATATATATTTTAAAGCGAACATTTGTCAAATATTTCGTTCCAGGGACCCCCAGACGCAAAGATTTGAGTTACAAATGTTTGCTTTAAAAAAAAATATATATATATATATTCAAAGATTTGCACAAATTTACAGGATCTTTTAAAAATAGCAAGCTCGTGGCGCGGCCCTCTGTGCCGCGCTATGAGCTTGTAGATGTGCTATTTTTGAATAGCCAAAAGATTTCCCCGGTCTTAATGGGTTAAGTGACAGTATTGCACTGGCTGGAACTCAGCAGGTGGAAACCTTGCATGTCCTAAACCGTTTCTTTGCAGGAAATGGGGGGAAAAACAGAACAAGTGTTACAATGGATGCGATGCTGTTATTAGTCACAAGCTCTTGTTAATACTTTTCATTGGTTAAATATGTATAAAACAGACAGATTTGACCACTTTCACTTTCAGAAATTGGCAAAAATAGCTGATCTACTACAATGTGTCACGATGTAGCACGTTGTGAGCTCGTAGATCATCTATTTTCACTGCTTTTGTGCGGGACCCTTATATACTCTTGTTCATTTCCGGGAAAAAAATATGAATTATGGAGATACAATGTTTCTAACCGACGGCAACAAAATGTGTTCAGTGCTTCTTCACTTTGAAGATGTTGGTCACACACACAGTTCTACCACATTTATTATGTATTTACACAGTTGTATTACCAACTGCAAGCTGCACAGAAACTATGGGGGGAAACTATGCAAGTTGGAGGTTGGCCATGTTTCATGTAACTAATTGATAATCAAATTAATTGGCAACAAGGCAACTATTTTATAAAGACATAGTTGCTGCTGCTTTAATACAACACACACACACACACACACACACACACACACACACACACACACACACACACACACACACACACACACACACACACACACACACACACACACACACACACACACACACACACACACACACACACACACACACACACACACACACACATTATAGGAAATATCATAACTGAGCTTGTAGATCAGCTATTTCTGGTGAAGATATTTAGTGTAGAGTGAAAACAGGAGGGGGCCTAGTAAAGAGTCCGGTCAACTAGTAAGTATATGGTTTAAGTGGTTGATCACATGAAACCCCATACCTTAACTTAACCATCACCTGAACAGCATCATCTAATAGCACCACCATTTTTTAATTGCTACATATACGTGCCAGGATGGAATTTTACCCATTTATCAAAATAATGTGGATAATGTTCTGCCCTAAATTAATGCTGGCCTTAATAAATGCTGTGCTTCTTAGTTTTTTTTGTTGGTTGATGGCTTCTCTGTTGCTGGTCGCTTTGGCATTTTCCTTCTCCATCCTGTGATTACAGGCATGTGCACACTGGTACAGTTGCAATACACTCACTCACACACACACACCTTAATATGACAAAACAGGATTGCTGCTAAGGAGTGAGATGGATGGCTCTTATATATTAAAATATTTCTTACATATCCGTCAAATCTCCAAATTCTGCACAATTCCATGTCAGTAGGCTATATGAAATCAGTTTTTCTGTCCTCGTTCTGTGATTCCATCCATGTTCTCCACCTTGCATAAATCATAGAGCATGTGCTTAAATTAACCTTATCATACCAATTACATACTCTATCAGTGGTGGTGGTGGTCAATGTTTACATGCACATAGTGAGAATACTGACTCAGATCCCTGTTACGGCCTTATTTGGGATTTGCTAATTAATACACACCTTTAATAGCCTGCTTTAATTTGCCCGTGAATAAATGCTGTTAGTTGGCATTGAGCACATGTAATAGCTTGTAGGAATTCTTATTTGTCTCCAAGTTTATTAATGGGTTTCTCTGGACAACAGTGATTACAACATATACATTTGCATTCAAGATGGCTAATGCTAACGAGTTCAAATGTGACTCAATGAAGTGCAGGATGGGACTACTACTGGTAAAATCCACCTTGGCTTACACCTTGTTAAGTATTACAACAAAGGGGTTCCAGTTCCACCCACCTCCCTATTGACAACATTGCATGTTCTGTGTAGCTGGGGGCTTTGATTGTTTCACAGACACAGAGGACAGATGCTGCATTTGTGATCAAATCTTGATTCTGCAATTCAGACATTCTATACACATCACGCAAAAACATCATTGTGTTGCTTAATGAGTGGATTTATAATATACCATAAGGGCTGGAAGCAGTTAGTGGTTTACTAATATAAACCCTATATACTTTGCTGAAAATAGCCGATCTACAACATCAATGTTTGTTTATTTTGTTCACCAATGTTCACCTATTATGACATAACCAGAATAGGGATTCCATTATTCCTCATCCTCTTGTTATGTAGGCAAATATCTTTTTGGTGAAATTATTCAAAGTTGTTTGTGGGCACTTTTTTAATGAAACAGGTAAATCAGAACTTGCCTTCTTGAACATTACTTTCGGCAAAAATTGGTATGGAGACGACTCAGACGAGAGCCACTAGGCATTATGGTATTATAACTAAAGTAAACGCACCAAATGCCTTATTATGTTAATTTTAGGCCTGGGCAATATATCAATATTATATTGATTGTGAAATGAGACTAGATATTATATGGGATTTTGGATTGTGATATGATGTAAGTGTTGTCTTTTCCTGGTTTTGAAGGCTGAATTAGGCTACAGTAAAAGTTATGGAATATTCTGAACTTACATGACTTTTCTAGGTGCTCTTTTTACCCACCTTAAGGGGGGCGCATGCTACCATTTTCAGTGGTCACCTTATCACCGCGGTGGTGATAGAGAGAGCTCTCTCTATCATAGAGAGCGCTCTCTCTATCACCTAAAAGGTGATAGGGTGACCACCTCATTTGGTAGCATGCGTGGGCCTTTAGTGTGTCACTGTGTAAGTATTTTGTGAAAGCACCAATAGTCATTCACATAATATCGTCACAATATTGATAGAGATATTTGGTTAAAAATATAGATATTTGGTTAAAAATATAGATTTTTGATTTTGAACTTATTGTCCTTCACTCCATCTACACTTTGACTGCTAAACTGATTATGTAACAACTAGGCAACCATAATCATACTGGGACGCTGTGTTTTTACATGCATCGGAACATAAACACAATAGCTGAGAATGCCAAACATTACTGCACTTTAAACTACATATTCAAGTATGCACCACAGGGTTAATTTGGGTTTTCATTCCAATCCAACATTCATATCTTTAGTGTAATCTTTTGACTAATTAGTAACACTAATAGCTAAACTAATTAGTAAAATCACATATTGGGTTGTAATGAAAACCTAAAAACATACGGACAGCTGGCACCTCAATGAATAGTGAATAGTATACCCCACTGCTATGCGTAGTATTATGCAAAATACTACACATCACTACAACACAAATTAACACTACTACACAAATTAACTACAGTATGTCCACCTTACATCAAAATGTCCATATAATGAATGCAATTACAGCCAGCAATGACACCTAATATATGTGACTGACAGACAGTTGAAGGTTTTAGGAGGACCTGACCTCACACCATTCATCCTGGTTATCTATTGCCTGTTACATCTCTCACGTGCCACTGTCGGCATGCACACACATACATGAAAAGGGTACACACACACACACACACACACACAACGATGGGTGCTGAGTCTGACAACAATCAGTAACCTGTTCAGTTAGGATTTACAAGGTCTGCTTTCTGACAGCATATTGATGACTCATCCCCAGCTCAACCCCTCTGATGCAGAGATATTTCACAGTAATCGTACTTACAACTGCAGATAACAACAACTACTGGTAAATTGCTCACCAACACAACTCTCCCTGCTTTGGGTGGGAGTGCCAGTAGCGAAAGCAAATAAATACACAACAAAGAGACAGGTAAATACATGATATGATAATAATCACCTATTCCAGTGCTGAAATTGATCATCTAAACCGAATGCCAAATCCTTTGTTTGACACCCTTACCTGTCCCAAATGAACAAACACAATGTCAACATCTGCTCTTGTCAGTGGGAAGGGGCTTTGCCTGCATTTGACTGACTGACTGAATATGATACGTGCCAAGATGGCCAAACGACATCACATCTGGAAATCATCTTAGGAGCACTTGGTTCATTGATCTGTGATGAGCAACTCATTAACTGGTCCAAAACCACAAGGGAATGAAGTGCTGGAAAGACATGCAGCATCTGTAGCAGAACTGCTGGGTCTGGAACATGAAGTGACTCCAGCCTTTCTCTGGTCTGACAGTTTTATGGCTGCCATTGTCCAGCCCACCATTCAACAACATAGACTGCACGCAATGCAACCCACACCAATGCACACTGGGGCTTCTGTGGAAGCATTAACTGTAGCCCGGGGCTTTAAAATATCACACTAGATTTGATTTGGCAGACATTTCAATGTGAAATCTAATATTTTTTTATTCTAAGTAATTCTTTGTAGTTCTGTAACCGGTGCTAAAGCAGAATATTATGAAATGCTCGTACCCTCAGCAGCTATACTAAAACAGCCTTAGAGTGTGCCTTTTACTAACTGGATTTCCAACTACGCCATGTATTATTCACCCAAACCACATCTTTTGGCATAATAAATAAATATATGGGTTCCATTAAAATATGTTCTACCTATTGGCAATTGAGAGCAAGAAGATCTGTTGGCTATTGACTGAGACCTCACTACATAGCATTCTTTCCACTTGTCTAGATGACTCATGTCTGAGAAACATTCCTCAACACAATTGTGATTAAATGTGATTCCTATTGCTGGTAATATGTGCTACCATACAGGGATCCACTAGTACACTGGTTCTCAAAAGTGGGGTCCGGGGACTCCCAGGCGGGGTCATTGAGGAGCTTCCAGGGGGTCCCGAGCAGAATGAGGAAGTCACTTAGAGCAATCTACAAGGTTAGAATGTGGCACCAACGGGCAATGATTTGTGAGCAGGTAGATAGAGAAATAGAGAGAATATTTATCTGGAACGCATATGTGTCACTTTAGATGTCTTTGGCTATTCAAAAATAGCAGATATACAAGCTCATAGCGCGGCACCGAGTGCCGCGCTACGAGCTTGTAGATCTGCTATTTTTGAAAAATCTTGAAAAAAAAAGTTTTAGATTTTTTTTCAAAAAACTGTTAGGATTTACATTTTTTTTAAGAATCGCCTCAGGTCTTAAAGGGTTATGGGAGTCCCTGCCGGGCACAAGATCTTTTCAGATGGGGGTCTGCGACTCTGCGTCTGCGGCCAAATACAATACAATTTGGTGGTCCTTGACATGGAGATGCCACAGTGAGCCTATATTTACCCGGTATATATAAGCCTATTATAATTCTAAATGGGTTGGGGGGGGGGGGGGGACGTCCAACTGCACGTCCATCAGACTGGCATTCATTCACATTCCAGAGATAAGGAGCAGCCCAACAGTACAGCCATGGTTTAGGTCTGGGTTTGGGTGGGACAGAAACGGTCCCACATTGAAACACAAGCTCCTATCCGACACCATTTTGAAAAAGCCCACTGATATGTAGATAACAACTGAGCTGTGCTGCTGCTGAGAGGCAGGTCCATGCCACCACACACACACACACACACACACACACACACACACACACACACACACACTGTGTTTCTGCTGCAACATGAACGTTACATGACCGTTCCGAAGCAAAAAACACATTCATATCCAGATCCAGATCATTACAAAGCATTTCCTCGTTCGATCCTTTTAGACACACAAGTGTCGCTCAATAAAAAAAAGGCATATTTTCAACATGTGAATAAAACAATAAGCCTGTCGGCACTTATTGTCCCGTAGTTGAAAACACGTCATGTCGTCGAGCTAAACGGCTTCGTGCGACTGAGTGTAAATATGATCAATTAAAGCACTTAAAGCCCAATTATCCTTCATCGTAGCCTACGTCAAATAAGAGAAAAATCCGATCTACAAGCCCACAAACATGTCAAATAACGTGCTACGGTGCGGCGGAAGATCGGGCTCGCTTTGTCAGATCGGCTATAACTATAATCTCCGCCGAACCGTCTGTGCCAAATAAAACGGTTGCCTCTTTTCGCCCGAATGTTTACCCACTTTCGCCGAATGTTCGCCTATTATGATGACAACGTGCCCCTGCTGCCAGGGTTCATGTGGTTAATAATAAGACAGTGGGTGTTAGATAGCATTTAGCTTTGTTCGCTAACCCGCTGTAGCGAGTGCCAAAACGCTCGCCCCGAAACACAGTCGCCCCCCCGGGTCTAATCCGCCTGGTATTCCTAAACGTGACCTCAGTAAACTATGCCTGAATCTAACCTTATTCCTAAATGTAACCTCAGTAAAACTATGCCTAAACTCATTACATTATGAAACATACATAAACCACTTTAGCCCTGTTTTATACCTAGGCTATTTGAAAATAGCCGATCTACAAGCTCACAACGCGTCGCATCGTGACGCGTTGTGAGCTTGTAGATCTGCTATTTTCAAATATTTTGTACTTTTACTTTTGGTACTTTAAGTACATGTTGATGCCAATACTTTTGTACTTTTACTCAAGTCAATTTTTAATTCTGGACTTTTACTTGTAACGGAGTATTTTTATATTGCAGTATTGGTACTTTTACTTAAGTAAAGAATTTGAGTACTTTTTACACCACTGAACCTCAGTAAAACTATGCCTAAACCCAACCTTATTCCTAAACGTAACCTCTGTAAAAACTATGCCTAAACCTAAACTTATTCCCAGTGTTGGAAAAAGTACTCAAATTCTTTACTTAAGTAAAAGTACCAATACTGCAATATAAAAATACTCTGTTACAAGTAAAAGTCCAGAATTAAAATTTTACTTGAGTAAAAGTACAAAAGTATTGGCATCAAAATGTACTTAAAGTACCAAAAGTAAAAGTACTAAATATTTGAAAATAGCAGATCTACAAGCTCGTTGTGAGCTTGAAGATCGTCTATTTTCAAATAGCCTATGTATAAAACAGGGCTAAAGTGGTAAATGTATTTTTCATAATATCATAATTTATATCTGAAAAGTAACTAAAGTTCTCAAATAATTGTAGTGGAGTAAAAGTACAATATTTGCCTCTGAGATGTAGTGGAGTAGAAGTAAAAGTATTGGAAATTAGAAGTACAAATACCTCCAAATTGTACTTAAGTACAGTACTTAAGTAAATGTACTTAATTACTTTCCACCACTGCTTATTCCTAAACTTAACCTCTGTAAAAACTATGTCTAACCCTAAACTTAGTCCTAACCTTATCCTGGGTAAAACAAATACAAGAATGCAAGCGCCGCTAGAAGGTAATTGTAAAATAGGGGCAAGAGTGTTTTGGGGCGAGAGTTCCGGTTACCGCTATAGCGTCTCTGCATCACTCTCTCTCTCTTTCTCTCTGTGTGTGTATGTGTGTGTGTGTGTGTGTGTGTGTGTGTGTGTGTGTGTGTGTGTGTGTGTGTGTGTGTGTGTGTGTGTGTGTGTGTGTGTGTGTGTGTGTGTGTGTGTGTGTCTGCTCTGCTGCACGCGCTGCTACAGTCAGCCCAGACAGCTAACCGTTCATTACTGAAGCTAACCCGAGATTAGCTTAGCTTCAGCTTTAGCAACAAATCCTGCCAGCCGGCTCTGTCAGTGAAGGAAACGACCGGAACTTCTTTGACAAGCTGGTCAACCATAACGACTAAAGTGGGCAATGTGACAGTTATGATGACGAGCAACAATAAGCACCGGTTAAATAATAATGTACTATGTGCGCTGCTAGGATAGGCTAAGCTACCAAGCTAACCGCTGTTAGCTAGCTACCGAACGGAGGACAATTGAAGGGATACAGATAGAGGGGACACACACACACACACACACACACACACACACACACACACACACACACACACACACACACACACACACACACACACACACACACACACACACACACACACACACACACACACACACACACACACACTCAAAACGACCACCACCGAGTATCAAACTCATTCCTTTACATCGCTGACATCCCGTACAGGACTTACCGTACGAAGAGATTCCTTTGTGTTATTCTCGGTGTGTCTCTTGTCTTGTTTGTTAAAAGGTCTCGTTAGTGGTGTCTTTTCTGTTCTCTCTCTCTCTCTCTCTCTGCCTCCTCGCTACGTTGCAGATCTGATCTGATGATGATGGGGAGAGAGCAGCGTTCCAGGGGCAAAGCTGTGGCTGTGCTGCGACGCTGCTAGGAAGGAACACGCAGCAGAGACTACACACACACACACACACACACACACACTAGAACAGCCACGGTGTGGGGGATGGGGATGCATGGTGGTCGGGGAGGCAGTGATGGATGCAGAGAGATGATGCTAGGGACCAGTGGTGGAAAAAGTACTCAAATTCTTTACTTAAGTAAAAGTACCAATACTGCAATATAGAAATACTCTGTTACAAGTAAAAGTCCAGAATAAAAAAATTACTTGAGTAAAAGTACAAAAGTATTGGCATCAAAATGTACTTAAAGTACCAAAAGTAAAAGTACTAAATATTTGAAAATAGCAGATCTACAAGCTCACAGCGACGCGTTGTGAGCCTGTAGATCGGCTATTTTCAAATAGCCTACAGTAGGTATAAAATAGGTTTAAAGTGGTTAATGTATGTTTCATTATATGATAATTTATATCTGAAAAGTAACTAGTAACTAAAGTTTTCCAGTAAATGTAGTGGAGTAAAAGTACAATATTTGCCTCTGAGATGTAGTGGAGTAGTAAAAGTATTGGAAATACTCAAGTAAAGTACAAATACCTCAAAATTGTACTCAAGTACAGTACTTAAGTAAATGTACTTAGTTACTTTCCACCACTGCTAGGGACCAGTGGTGGAAGAACTTCGAAGAAGTGCTCACATTTTGTACTTTTAAGGAAAAAGTATCAATGCCACAATGTAGAAATACTTTGTTCGCAATAAAGATATACTGAAGTACTGAGAGTAAAAGTACTCATTATGCAGAATGTCCCATTTCACATGTTATCAAATGTCTAAAATGTATAAAAAATCCTTTGTAAATAGCAGATGTACAAGCTCACAATGCCTCGCGTCGCGAAGCATTGTGAGCTTGTAGATCGGCTATTTTCTAATAGCCAAAGTTTAAATAGGGCTGAAGTGGTTAATGTATGTTTTGTAATAATAATCCAAATCTACAAAGTAACTAACTAAAGTTTTCTTATAATTGTAGCGGAGTAAAAAGTACAATATTTGACTCTTTCTTTATGGATCCCCATTACTGCACTTCCATAATAAGCATGGCTATAGTCTTCCTGGGGTCCATGACACAGACAATATAATAATAATCACACACAACAGACACAAATAGTTCCCACATTTAAGAATCAGGTACATTACCGTAGGAAAATAAACAATATGACACTCTGCATAAGTTAACACATTTACAATTCCATAAGTATAAGGGAAAAAAATGTATTTCACCCTAGCGTGACTGTCCCAAACTTGTATTTTGTTCATTGTCTTCAAAATGTGTTATTACTCATTATTAGTATTATTATTAGTAGTAGTAGTAGTAGTACTAGTAGTAGTAGTAATATTATTATTGTTGATGTTATTGATTATTATTATTATTATTATTAGTGGTGGTGGTGGTGGTAGTAGTTAACCTGACGCTGCCAGATCCAAGAAGCTTACTTCACACATTTGTTTCACAGCTTAGGAACCTGGTTACTCAATACCGCCCCCATCTGGCAGAGTCAGGTTAGGTAGTAGTAGATTCTAATGCATAATTAATGCCAATAACATGCCCAATGGTTACACTGCAAATATCGTCTATAAGTTGTATGACTCGTTATTTCTAATGTATTCAAATATGCAAATTATCAAATAAATAATTATGCATGATACAAAAATGTAGCAAGCAGAAATGGATTCTACTTACAAAATTACCTCAAGATCATCAGAGAAACTTTTGGAAGTGGCAATTATGTTTTGCCCTGTCTACTAAGGCAGCGAGTGGTTCTAAAAGTGGGGTCTGGGGACCACCAGGGGTCCTTGAGGGTGTACTGTATAATAAAGACTATTCAGAATCAGATCATAGGTTTCTCTCTCTCTGATGGTTGTAGAATTCTGCATTAAATCTAACCTAGCAACAAAACATCTTCTCTTATGGGGGTCCCTGGCACAAAACCTTTTCAAGATTTTCTTATACATTACATCTTAGGTCTGCAGCCCTATATGTATCAATTTGGGGGTCCTTGTTTGAGAACCACTGCTCTAAAAGCCCCACTCCTAGTCCTTACCACACCAAATTGGTTTGGCCAACATTGACAAGACTTGTCGTCTTGTATTAGAGCCCAACTGTTGCCCGATGTTTGGGTCAGATGCTAATTCCGATGCGGATTGAAAAAAACGTAGATTTGATTACATTTCTATTTGAGAACATTGAACTTAAAAGAAAACAAATATATTAATAGCTTTTTGATAGATAGAAAATTGTGTGGATGTTAGGATCCACATGGGAACGACATGGCTCCAATGTGGATCTTGGACCATGTGATCAGCCTGTGACATCAGTCATCTATGACATAATAATATCTATGACGTATGACTCCAAATTTGATCAGATCCCCATTTCCTGCAATATAAAATTAAATTCAAATATAAAATAAATAAATACAACATATTGTGAACAAAGTCATTAAACTCAATTTTACTCATTGAAAACACATTTCCCTGCTTCTGATGAATGCTATTGTCCTAATGGGGAGACCTTCATTATTTTCATTATCTATTTCATGCACAGACTTCATGGATTTTATGCATGGACTTACATGACTCCTTGGTGCAATATTACATTACAGAAACTATTTACATAATGTAACAATAACTAATCGAAAAATGAAGGTCTCCTTCTCATCATTCATTAGAAGGATAATACCAGTCACCAGAAGCAGTAGGTATAAAGTAACCTCAGGTCATTATAGTCATTATGTAATGACCTCATCATGCAATTACATCACAAGATTGTTTTATATACGGCTGTCCCATAACATAATGTCCTAGGACATTGAAAACCTATTTAGAACAGGAATGGATGACAGTTACTCTCAGACACCACTGTTTACATTTGGAGTTATATCAGACATTCAGTACGCTGACATAGATGACGGGTGCGTCCACTCAAAACAGCGATACTACAGAAACAGCTTACAGCTCCTACGAAATGCGTTGGAAACGTGGTCCATGTCAGCTGTCAAACCGAAATTCATCCTTCAGCTCGGAGATATAATCGACGGTGTCAACAAGAAAAATGAGACATCAGAACAAGCCCTGGACACACTGATGAGCGAACTCACCTCCAGTCCTGTTGAAGTTCACCATGTGTGGGGAAACCACGACTTCTATAATTTCAGCAGGACCACATTGTTCAGCTCAAAGCTCAACAGCTCAACCCACTGTAACGAGGCCAACGGTCCCCAAACTGATGATATCTACGCCTACCACTTCAGCCCCGTACCCAAGTTCCGGTTTGTTGTGCTTGACCCCTATGATGTGAGCGTCATTGGGAGAGAGGAGACAAGTGTACAATACAGTGATGCGCTGACACTTTTAAAGCTACACAATGACAACGAGGACCTTAACCTTCCTCCAGAAACTGGAGGTCTGAAGAGAAGGTTTGTGAGGTTCAACGGAGGGTTCAGTAAAGAGCAACTGGATTGGCTGAACAGTGTTCTAACCTTGGCTGATGAGAGAAGTGAAAGGGTTACCGTTGTCAGTCATCTCCCTGTACACCCCAGCTCCACTCAGCCACTCTCTCTAGCCTGGAACTATGATGAGCTGCTGACCATTCTACACTCCCATGTCAGCGTGGTCTGTTACATGTGTGGACACGATCACGGCGGCGGACACCACAAGGACAAAGATTCAGGAGTGCACTACCTCATTGTAGAAGGGGTGGTCGAGACTCCCCCCGGCAGCGATGCTTTTGGCACAGTCTCTGTTTATGACGACAGAATGGTTCTGAAAGGGAAGGGAAGAATCGCTGATAGAGAGATGCTGTTTCCTGTGATGCCAAAGTAAATGGTACATGTCTTTAGTCTTTATAAAAAGCACTTAACAACGTGCATTACAATCAACCATTCACACACTGCGTGGTTTCCTCACAGAAAGTGACAAGTATGCTGATGTTCTCTGGCTTACACAAATTCCAACAAAATTCCAACAAGGGACTTCCAGTGGTGTCAAACATACAAGTGTATTGTCTTCCTTTGTGGCAGCATGCACAGGAGAGTTGGCACTGCAGTGTTTGCACGATTAGCCGCTGACGGAGGGACGGGAGGACAGGAAAGGCACACAAATATATACATGAATATGAACGCTGTTCTATACTGCTTAGCCTCTCTGATTTCAGTCGGGCAAGGTATGGACAGTTAATGTTCTCATTGGAGTAGATGATAACTATATCTAGTGCAGTACCATTAACATAATACTGGGAGGCCAGACTATGACATCAGTAAGACAACGTCGTAGTGTGACATCACGGATCTCCATATATGGGTATAAAGGGACACAGATAGACACGGTGGACTGTTGGACGACCGCTGACCCAACCAACCTCCCACTGGACACTGCACTGCGCAGTCCCAGGGTCGTCGGCAAGTTTGAAATCGATGGGACGGACGGTTCATTGAATATGCAAGGGACACACGAGCGTCTATAGATAACATCTGTCATCTATCATATCCATATTTGGGCATGTTTTCAGCCGGATCCATCCATTCACTTCCGTTAGGAGCACCTGGCACTTCAGTCTATTTGCTCAAGGAGCACCTTAGCTGGGGTGACCTTGATTCTACAGAGCTAACTTTCAAACTACAATGACAGGCCAACGTCTGTTAGTCTTGGCCAGCACATGAATGGCAACTATATAAGTTGTTATTCATTATTAATAGTGCCATTGTCTGGGAAACAGCATTCATTGTGTTGCGGAGAGGTTGCGGTGTTGTTGGGTGGATATTGTTCTGATAGAAGGATTGGACATTCAGTGACTGGTTAATTCTTTTGAGAATTTAGTGAAGTTTCTAGAGGAACATGCACAGAAAGCAAATGTTTTCTGTCATAAATAGACAGTTTCATAGGTTTCTTCTGTTGCAAATGTTTCACTGTTAAAAAATGGAAATGACAAAGTAAAGACTATATATTGTCGTTAAAAAGATAAATTATCTAAATTCTATTTAAATAGTGTTGCAACTTTGAATATACATCTTCGAAGTTGCAAGCACAGTTACAGTAGTGCTTTCCGCAGAGAGAAATTCTGACATATTTTTGTCAATAAACTTTGTCAATCCATTTTTGTTCTTCAACCTTGTTATTTTTTGTTTATTATAATTTTTTGGGTCTTTGTTTACAAGCTGATAAAGCTGTTCGTTTGATTTATGAATGAAAGATATGATTAATAAAAATGTACGTGTCACAGCTTGGCACCTATAGGCTACAACCAAAAATGGGAGACCAGACTAGTTTACCAATTTAAATATAAGCCAACCAACATCAATCACTGGCTGGACTGCCATTATGCAATGTGCTATGCACCTTAAGGATGCCACCATTAGGCCAACATGTATCCACGTGCACACATTCTACTCCCAACCAAGTTACCTCGAAAACGACAGGCTGAATTGCTGTGAGATTTGCTGTTCACCACCATGTTCCCCAGAGGATGGACCCAAAGGACTGGTTCTCGATGTCAGGTTCAGGGACCACGGGGGGTCCAAATGGACCTTTACGGGTCTGTAACTCAGAGAGTGTACAAACAGAACTGGACCATTGGACCATTATCATGTTA
Source organism: Gymnoscopelus braueri (assembly GCF_963280865.1). Lineage (NCBI taxonomy): Eukaryota > Metazoa > Chordata > Actinopteri > Myctophiformes > Myctophidae > Gymnoscopelus > Gymnoscopelus braueri. Next base: position 56,253,753 of record NC_137606.1, read on the forward strand.
AATGTTAACAAGACCATGCAGGAGACCTGGTTCTGCCAGACCCAAAATGAAGTCCTAGTATGTAACACACCTACAAACCTTCATGATGTCATGAATAGTTCGTGACGAAAGGAGACGTCACAAACTTGTTTTTGGCTGGGGCCGGAGGACAAATGGCCCCTGCCCATGTATGGACGAAACAGGTACAAAGCCTCATGTAAGCCCGACCCCTTGGGTCTGGCAAAAAAGCACTGAGGACTTACAGTGTAGATTGGGGTTCCAGTATAGTTAAGTTCAGTGATTCTCAACCTTTTTGATTTCAAGGACCCCCAGCTTGATATGCAATTGAGTGACCACGGACCCATAGTTCGTTATGCATTAGATCACGGACCCCCATTTGATGCAGGTTTTTTGTTCTGGGACAGTAATCTACACTGTTAATGTAACTCTGAGAGTGTACAAATGGAACCAAATGGACCTTACGGTCCATGTGGAGGAAGAGTTGGATTTTAAGATGTCTGTGCAGGTAGGTGCCATCCAAACATATTAAAGTTGTCATTACTTAACCCTTGATCTTTATTAGTTTGCAACACACACACACACACACACACACACACACACACACGTGGGGTTCTCATCTTAAACAAGCATGCGTGCTTAATTGAGTCTTCCAGTTTAGTAGACCTTGTATTGTGAATTTTGTACTTCCATGTACTGTGATTCTCATGTCTTACTAAATAAAAGTACATCAATCAATCACATACATACATACATACATACATACATACATACATACATACATACATACATACATACATACATACATACATACATACATACATACATACATACATACATACATACATACATACATACATACATACATACATACATACATACATACATACATACATACATAATAAAGCAGTTAAAACGGACCAGTCTATGAGTGTCCAGTCATTTTGAAGTATTTTGAAGCGCACACAAATGTAATAGTTCACAGTAAGGTGTCGCCATCTAGTGTTTGCAGTATGCAAATGTAGGCTCCTATATCGGCATCCATCTGTCGGATGTTTTTGGTTTGTTTGTTAGTTTTGTTAATGCAATTTGCTGTTACCTCTAGTCTAGATAACCTAGTTATTATTATAATAATACAATAATAATAATATGATCAGCCTAATCCTTGCAATTGAGAGATTACACATTGAATATAATGGTGGCTGCTTGTTACTTTTAAAACACATCCTACCTCCCTCCCCTGACCAGTGTTATTAAAAGCGACTTTGGGCTTCGTCTGTAAAATTGCTTGTAAATATTGGTAATTGCGGGTTACGTTTTCTTGGACTTGTTTCTAAAGTGTACTTCAAACAATATTTTTTATTATTATTACTTAAACCAGTGGTTCTCAAATATTTCATGAAAATGTTATGTACCACTAGGGAGCATTTGTGATGTTAGAATGTTTAAAAAATACTCCAAATTCCACATTTTATTGCAAGAGTTTTTGAAAATAGCAGATCTACAAGCTCACAACGTTGTGAGCATGTAGATCTGCTATTTTCAAATAGCCGATAAAGTGCTCGTGTAGCCGAAGTCGCTTCTTTTGGGCTTGTTTTCCTAGACCTGGTTGCTTATTTCTCTCCCAAAATTTGGCAATGCTGTCCCTGACAAAGCGAGAGAGACCCTGGTTAGAATCCCGGGTGAGTACCAGTCAAAATGGCTACTGTGAGAAGGGTTTTATCGTCCAATAGCCTACCAAATGTCAACAACAAAATGATCCTCCAGGATAAACTAGACGTCTACTAGCCCTGGTTCAGAGCGTTAGTGGCTTCGCTATAACGCCCTGGAAGACCCCTCGCTCTGCGCATGTACAAGGACTTCCACTGCCCTGCGAGCGCTCAAGAGTAGTGAAAATAAACAAAACCATTTCGCTACTCACCGAAGCAAAGGCTGTTTTGTGTTGTTGAAAGTCTAATCTCCGCACTGGGGAGCCTCTCAGCACCCCACCTACTCTGTAAAATACACTTTTTGGGCAGAAAATAAAATATGTCAGCGAGACGGAAATAAATTGTATTTACTCCACAGTGCCCTCTACAGATCTGGAGGATTTGAACTTACCATTAACCAAAATCTGTAGAGGGCACTGTGGAGTAAATAAAAATATGCGACACATTGTGAGCTTGTAAGATCGGCTATTTTCAAGTGGCCAAAATGTATATAGCTGAAGTGGTTAATATATGTTTTTTAATCATATTTAATTTCTACAAAGTAACTAGTAGGCTAACTAAGTATAATATTTGTCTCTGAGATGTAGTGAAGTAGAAGTAAAAGTATGAACATTGGAAATACTCCAGTAAAGTAAAAAAAAAATGCCTCAAAATTGTACTTAAGTACAGTACTTGAGTAAATGTACTTACTATCCACCTCCACTCCACCATTGCCTGCCTACTAGCCAAGACCAAAGCTACTAGTATCTGAGTCATACCCTCGCGAGATCCCGCTCTACCGGAAGAGAGAGCATCATGCGAAGAGGAGCTGTCCAGGGTGCTGATTCGGTAAGTAGTGGCTCCCTAATATATTTCACATTTAACAAGGTTTCATTGTGTGTTTGTTTAGACTTCACAGACAGACAGTGTCTACATACTGTAGTTTGTAAGAGCATGACATTAGAGTAAAAAACCTTCCTTGACAACGGGTTGGCAAGACAAGAACATGCATATAGATATATCCCTTCAAATTGTCTCTAGCCCAAAGCCATGCTTAAGGGTGTTGACGAAATAGTCAGCACTACCCTATATAAATAATGACATTTCTGATCATTATTTGTTACATTTTATCTTATCATCTCTCTCTCTCTCTCTCTCTCTCTCTCTCTCTCTCTCTCTCTCTCTCTCTCTCTCTCTCTCTCTCTCTCTCTCTCATGTCTCTCTCTCTCTCATGTCTCTCTCTCTCTCTCTCTCTCTCTCTCTCATGTCTGTCTGTCTGTCTGTCTGTCTGTCTGTCTGTCTGTCTGTGTCTGTCTGTCTGTCTGTCTGTCTGTCTGTCTGTCTGTCTGTCTGTCTGTCTGTCTGTCTGTCTGTCTGTCTGTGTCTGTCTGTCTGTCTGTCTGTCTGTCTGTCTGTCTGTCTGTGTCTGTCTGTCTGTCTGTCTGTCTGTCTGTCTGTCTGTCTGTCTGTCTGTCTGTCTGTCTGTCTGTCTGTCTGTGTCTGTCTGTCTGTCTGTCTGTCTGTCTGTCTGTCTGTCTGTCTGTCTGTCTGTGTCTCTCTCTCTCTCTCTCTCTCTCTCTCTCTCTCTCTCTCTCTCTCTCTCTCTCTCTCTCTCTCTCTCTCACTCCCAGTATTGCTCTGCCCATTTCTCTCCTCTCTCCTTTCATTATATCTGCCTCTCTGCCTCTCATTCAGTCTAATTGGACATGTGTCTACACTCAGACTGACGGTGAGATTTCAGATAATCCAAGTAATATCAATTGCTGTTCCTTCCCTCAAAACCACATGAACCGTAGCATCCCTATATATTCTGGCGCAAATGTTCTGCCAAAATTGCAGATCCACGAGCTCATAGATACTTCCTGCGAAGAGATTTGGTCTGGAGGGGGGAAAACAAGGAGGGGGACCTAATAGAGATCCCTGGAGGACCCCAGTGAACTAATACTAGGGTTTAACCCATTAAGACCTGGATCTGTGTCATTTTTAGATTTGAGCTAAAAAGCATTATTTTACACTTTGGGGCTATTCAAAAATAGCAGATATACAAGCTCATAGCGCGGCACCGAGTGCCGCGCTACGAGTTTGTAGATCTGCTATTTTTGAAAATTTGTGAAAATGTGTGCAAATCTTTGAATATATATATTTATAAAGCGAACATTTTTAACTCAAATCTTTGCTTCTGGGGGTTCCTGGAACACAATATTTTGATGGGGGTCCGCGGCCAAATACATAATAATTTTGGGGGTCCTTTACATGAAAAAGATTGAGCACCACTGATATAGAAACATACGTTTTTTCAGAATACCGTTGAGATTTAGGAGACATGTAGAATCGGCTTCGGGTCTCGATGGGTTTAAGTGGTTAACCTTTATCGATCACCTGCTTCTTTTGTCAGACACTGGCAAGATGGACGAACGTCTGGGCTTGTCTTCCCGGCCCGCCGACGGCCAGAACGGCAGGAACAGCGGCGGCGGCGGCAGCAGCAGCCTTCCAAACGGAGACACCGACGGGGTGCCACGGGGGTGCAACAACGGGGGCGTCCCAGCAGCACACAGGACCCACCTCCGGGTGTCGGAGGCCCACGGGCTGCAGCTCCTGAGCGTGCTGCGCTCGTTCAGGGAGAGAGGTCTCCTGTTCGACTTCACCATCCGGGCCCAGGAGCACAGCTTCCCCTGCCACCGCTGTGTGCTGGCGTCATGCAGCGACTTCTTCAGGTGTGCGTGTGTGCGCGTGTGTGCGTGTGTTTGTGCGTGCGTGCGCGTGTGTGTGTGCGTGTATTAGGGGTGGGACGATATGGGTATCTCACGATACGATATCTGTGGCGATATTAGGCCCTCGATAACAATAATATCACGATATTCGATATATTGCGATATCACGATATATTGCATGAAATTTCACCAACGATATATCACGATAGTCCTTGTATTCAATTCATGAACACATAAAATAGCACCAAACAGTTCAAAATCATCATTACACAAATACAGAGTCGGAAAAAACTACGTATTAAATATCGATTTTTTTTTTTTCGCGATATATCACAATATTGCTATATCGTCCCACCCCTAGCGTGTATATATCAACATTATATCAATATTGTGATATGAGACTAGATATTGTCTAGGATTTTGTAATATTGTGATATATGTGTTGTCTTTTCCTGGTTTTAATCATTTAAGCCTTTTTTTTGTCTTTGAAAAATTGCTGCATGCTCGCTATTATGTTTTAGGGAAAAGGATATTATCGTCACATAAATATTGTGATATTTGATTTTGTCCATATCGCCCAAACATAATGTATGCATGTGTGTGTATGAGAGGGAGGGAGGGAGAGAGAGAGAGAGAGAGAGAGAGAGAGAGAGAGAGAGAGAGAGAGAGAGAGAGAGAGAGAGAGAGAGAGAGAGAGAGAGAGAGAGAGAGAGAGAGAGAGAGAGAGAGACAGCTGCAGCAATGAGGTGTTTTGTATTTGTGCTGCATCATGCATCAAAGTGACAGTTTGCGACATGCAACAGATACAATAGATTTACTTGACCATAAGTCATTATTTTGAGTATCTGTACTTTACTCAAGTATTTGCACTTTTGGATACTGCTGACTTTCATTCCACTACGTTTCCAAGACGAATATTTCTACATTTCTAGGGAGGAAAAAAGTATATTATGAATTAACCACTTAAGCCCTATTTCAAATATAGTGAACATTTCCGCTATACAAGCTCACAACACGTCACATAATTTTTTTCTGGAAAATCTTTGATGTTTTGGGGAAATATCAAACATTTTCTACAGAATCGCCAGAATGTATTTTGTTAATGGGCGTGGCTAGCGTTTCCGAGGCTAGAGCCAGGCTAATATAACATTGCCTTGATATAAAAAGAATATGTACTTTACTTTGTAATTTGTACTTTTGAATACCTTTATTATATTATTTAGTTTGTATGTATTATTTTAATTCAAGTACAAATTTGACTGAGCAACTTTAACTTGTAGTTAAGTAATATTTGACCAGGAGTATCTATTAAGTACTGGGGGTTGAGTACTTTGTCCACTACTGGCACTGACTGTACCCTTTCCTCATCCTCTAAGTCGTATGACGAATCTTCTTTCTTTTTTTTTTACATTTTTGAAAATCGTGGCCTATAATGTCATGCCCAAAACAGGGACGGCAGGTGGAACGTGGTTTAATATAATAACGTGTCACATGCTCCATGTTTAGGGCCATGTTTGAGGTGGACATGCGTGAGCGTGACGATGGCTCAGTGACTCTGGGGAACCAGCCTCCGTTGGCAGTGCATTTCTTTCTGGACTTTGCTTACTCTGGAGAGGCCATCATCACTGACAGCAACGTGGACATGTTGTTCCAGCTCGCCTCCTTCCTTCAGGTAAAAATAAAGATAGAATCGTGTGGATATCAGGATTCATGCGACCAGCCTGTGACATCATAGACATCATCATCTATGACGCCAGTTGCCTATGACAGGGGTTCCTAAACCTTTTAGTTGAAGAGACCCAAAAGAGAAATTTGGTGTGTCTCCGCTACCGGAACGCCGCGACATTTTGTATTAATTCTTTGAAAATGTTAGAATTTTATTTCACTTATAAAAGAAAATGTGTAGGCAAACAATCGCTATTTACTCGCGACCGATAAAAATGGCTCCTCAACCAAAAATGTGTCTAGACTCATTGTTTGGGAAACACGTTAACTATTTTTAAAAGTACATTCCTGTGTAAAGTACATCTGGACCTGTGTTGTTTATGTATTCTTTCCATTGTGTGTCTGCACTCAGGTTTCAGTTCTCTCCAAAGCCTGCAGTGAATTCCTCATCGGAACCCTGGACCTTTCTAACTGTCTGTCACTGCTGGGTCTGGCGGAGGGATACGGCTCCGCATCACTTCTCCAGCGAGCCAACGAGTTTGTGGTACAAAACTTCCACGAGCTCTCCTCAACCCAGGACTTCCTGGATATGCAGGTGTGTTGAAAATGGAATGATAAAAAAAAAATCCATTCCATTTGACATGGAGCAAGACCGATTGATCAGTCATTGTGGTTAGCTTAATGGTGCATTCATATATCGCCTTTATCCAAAATGCTTTACAATGTGAATTACATTCACACATACACTCATGGTGGACGAAACCATGCAAGGCACCAACCCACTCATCGGGAGCAGTTAGGCCCTAACTGTGATATTTTTGTTCTAAGAACACAATATTGTTACTGTAACTTAGGCCCTAAGTCTTCGCACACTTCGACACGAAGGGGGAAGACGCCTAGCCTGGGACCAAACAAATCTGCCAGTGCAACAAAACAAAAAAATTGCCCCCAGCGATTTGGGTCTGGCACCGCTCCATTTCCTGCTCCAGAAGTCTGGGGTGACCAATCAGGGCCCAATATTCAAATATGGGAGACTGTGATTGGTAGTTGGTTGTAGGTCTAACCAATTGCGTTCAGAGCCATTGTTTTGATCCCGCCCCCTTGGATAAAAAAACATCCTCATAGAAGCACCAGACTCATATCCACGCAGTGATAAAGTGTGGCTACGCGAGGCTAGAGGACGCCAGGGATTGATTCCAAAACCGCTCTTCCTCTTTGAGCCACTGCGACCCACCATATGGCTCTTTCCATCTGGTGTAAAGTACATTCTTTTTTTGCCAGACCCAGGGGGTCAGGCCTACATGAGGCTTTGTCTGTCCCTATTTCATCCATATATGGACGAAAACGTTTTCTTACATGTCCCTCTTTTTGATTGGCCAAGCTTAGCGTGACATAGTTTAGAAACCATTCAGATTTCCGGCCATTCAGATTTCAACCACTAGGGGTCTGGCAGTACCAGGTCCCCTGGTTCCCTTGTTTTCAAAGCCATAAATCTTTAATGACCCAATTGTCTTGCAGAACAAAATGTTACACTCCCTGATCCTTTTTATGGCGTCACATACGGATGGACTGGTCAGCACCATGTTTCTTGTGCACACGCTAATACGCTAATAACTTTTTCCACGTATGGTTTATCTTTTTTCTTCTTTTTTTTACCCCATTTTTCTCCCCACTTTAGTCATTATGCCAATTGATTCCTCCCCACACACATCTCTGTGTATCGTCACTGCTGTTGTATCCTGGCTCACCTGCCAGTGAGGAGCCCCCACCGGGACGGGAGGACGTAGAGCCTTCGTCCTCCTCCACCCAACACTCCCTGCTGACAGGCACCGCCTCAGCCCGTAGGAGTACGTTTAGTGACAAATATCACCCTCCCCTCCCAGCTTCCCTCCCAGAACATGGACCAATTGTGTTCATAATGACGCTCGACAAAGCCGGATTGCACCGTGGTGGACTCGAACCCCAGGACTCAACCGAGCGGGTTGAAACATTGCCCAAATTTGGAGTCATAGATATGTCATAGACGACTGACGTCATCGATGACTGATGTCATGTTTTCTTTTTTTCCCCCATTATTTTTTGACAGTTAACAAATTGTATTTTGTCATCTGCACACTTTACAGCAGAAAGTCTACAAATTCAAAAACAACGTCTTTGCCTGTGAGATTCTTGTAGACACCAGTGAAGGTCTCAACTTTGTGTTCTACATTGGTCTGTTGAGCCTTGTCCAGACGGACCTTGATGAGGCGCCTGCTGCCCAGCTCGGGGCTAACCCTGGTCCTCTTCCCCATGATCTCACTGGGAAACACCAGGTCCCCCAGGATGGCATTGTGCACGGACGTCAGCGTACGGCTCCTGGGACGCTTCTGAGTTTTCTTTGAACTCTTTCTGGTTGGTTTGGGCAGGATTTTCCTCTGTGCGATGAAGACGACATGCCTTCCGCTGAACTTCCGCTCCAGCTCTCTCACCAGATGAACCTGAATCCTCTGGAAAGACTTCAGCTGAGGCACAGGAACAAAGATGATGATGGCTTTCTTGTTGCCACCGACTTCAATTTCCTTTGCAGCTGTGATGCTCAGTACTCTGAGCTGATCCTTCAGATCAGAGTTCATCTCCAGCTCGTGGAGAGCCTGGGAGATCTCAGAAAACCTGTCTGGCTGTTCGCCATTCGACTTCACAATGTTGGCGCTGGTACCTGACATTACCTTTTTCTCTCTGTCAACGACGGATTAGGTCGATAACTTGCGAGGTTTGCATTTATTCACATCTCGCCCTACGCCCATAGATGACTGATGTCATAGATTACATAGATGACATATACGGGCATGATGACATCATGGATCTCCATAAATGGGCATAAAAGGGACAAGGAGTGACAGATACAGAAATCTCCATATCGGTCAGATCGGCGGTGCGAGGTGTGAGGGCTGCGTCGCAGCCCAAACTCTAGTAAAGTAAAAATGTTTCACATTTGATCAGTTAATACTCTATATTGATTTAACTATGAGAACAAATGTCTTCCTACAGGTGAATGTGTTGGACGGGTGCCTGAGGTCGGACGTACTGAGCATGCCCAGCGAAGAGGCAGTGGTGATGTCACTTCTGCGATGGATACGTCATGATGTCACAGGGAGACGGAAGCTGTTGCCTCGACTACTGTCTCTGACTCGACCGCACCAACTACCTGCACCTGCACTAAAGGTACACAGCAAAATACAGCGTTCTGTTCACAACCACTTAACCCCTTGAACCCCAGCATCCATATTCTTGGGGGGGACATAAGCCCAAAATGTATGATAGCTTGACTGTACTTTCTGGGAAAAACGCAGTCCAGGCACAGAGCCAATTCAGGTCCGTTTTACTAAGTCTAGAGGGGTTAAGTGGTTAAAGGGCAAGACCACTTTGGTAGAGATTTGGGTTAATAACCTTGCCATGATGTAACTCCAAAGTTGGACAAAAAATCTAAAATAATTGCTCCATTGATTAGAAATTGAAAATCAAAATACATTCCTCATTGACCTAGATAGTACGGTTAACAGCTCTCAAAGTCAATCTTTTAGCACGTAAACAAACCTATAATGACATATACCCAGAATAGGGATGCAATGTTGAAAGTGGTTACGTTAACGATGCTGTGAGACAATAACAAATGTAAGCTCTATATTCTGATAGTAATCATTATAGAGGGACAGTGTCTGTTCAGTAACAGGGGTCGCCCTGTCTCTCCAACTCAAATAAATAACAATAAATAATAAACAGAAAATAACTTTTCAGGTGTGTTACAAATGTAATCCAATCACAAAGATCTATGATCAGCCAGTTCCAATTTTGTCACTCCAATTTTCACTTGTCTATTCTGTATCCTGTATGAGGTCTCTCTCCTGATTGGACATAATTGGTATCGCGACCTGAAATGTATTTATTTCCTGATTATTACTAAAGAGCTGGAGAGACTGGGAGACCCCTGTTTCTGAACAGCAATGATTATACTATCAGAATATAGAGCTATTTTACATTTATTTGAACAAAATAAAAAAATTAGCGCTTGGTCGTGTGTGTTATCTGACCTCTCTCTCTTTGTGTCTCTCACTCTCTCTCCATCTCATCACAAGGCCCTGCGTGACTCGGACGCTCTCCTGCGCGGCGACGAGTCGTGTCTCTCCCTCCTGTCGGAGGCCCAGGGTAGACAGAGCCAGCACGGCGGCCTGCTCCCTGACGCGCGCCCGGCCACCACGCAGACGTACATCTACGTCCACAAGACGGAGGAAAATGGCGAGATCCGCCACACCTTCTGCTACTGCCTGGAAACGGACCAGTGGAGGGAGCTGGGGACAGGCCAGCAGGGCCCGGGACAGGGACAGGGACAGGGACAGGGACAGGGACAGGGACAGGGACAGGGACAGGGACAGGGACAGGGACAGGGACAGGGGACAGCGATCGTGCCCGACCCGCCAGGCTCTTACCTCACCAGCTATGCTGAGAAGGTAGGTCAACCTTATTGACACAGTTATGTCAATGTTGCGGCTGCATTGGGAACCAGTGTTGCCAGATTCTGTGAGAGAAACAAGCAACCAGGTCTAGGAAAACCAGCCTATTGAAAATAGCATATCTACAAGCTCACAACGCGTCGCGATGCGACGCGTTGTGAGCTTGTAGATCGGCCATTTTCAAATACAATTTTGCGGGGAAATTATTATATGCAGATCTGGCAACCCTGTTGGGAACTCCTTACTGCTTATGGTTATGGCTGAGTCAGGGTGACGTCAGAGGTCCGCCCATTTAGCCAATTTTAATATAGGATATACATCGTTGACCGGCGCCCTCCCTTCTTTCCCTCTACCACACCAAATATCTTTGCCGAAAATAGCCGATGTACAAGCTTGTTGTGGGCTTGTAGATCGGCTATTTTGGCCAAATGTTTGCCCCCACACATTAGTACAGCATGAACTCTTTACATTTCATGCTCTCACCAGCACCACGCTACATGACATCATACACACCTCATACTAAGGACCACAACGGAAACAAGCTGCAAGCTTTTTTGGAGAGAGAGAGAGAGAGAGAGAGAGAGAGAGAGAGAGAGAGAGAGAGAGAGAGAGAGAGAGAGAAAGCAGAGAACAGTGTGGTGAGTCAAAGATAGTGGAGCATCATGCTCTGTCTGCAGATCTGTCTGTCTGTCTGTCTGTTAACTCTTTGACTGCCAGAGTATTTTCATAAAGTACTCCCCCAGTGCCAGCGATTTTCGTGTTTTTTTTGTTTTGTTATTTTGTTATTTAATTTTCATATAGTTTGTCTAGCTGCGGTTTTGAACACATACGATGGTTCCACCAGCAGAGAGCAGCAAATAGACACCTTCATCAGCTCGCTGACTCGCTGCACCCCCCCCCCCAAACAGAGCGAAACAGTCAAATACGTCAAACCGGATGTGACGTGTTCTCAGATTCTCCGATCAGCCAAAATTACGATGTGATACACGACGGCGATGACTGTTCGTCACCCAGACTATAGATTATAGAAGTGGACCTCTCCGTGTGAAAACGGAATCTGCGTCATAAAACCGGATGCAGGTGTGGGTGAAGTAAGTGGAACTCGAAACCTAGAATGAAAAATAATCAGAATAGCGCGATCAGAGATTAAACAATGAACGCGCGTCTAACGCGTCGACGGCCAACTGGACAAACTAGCAATTGACGCGTTATCGAGTCAACCGCAGTCAAAGAGTTAACAGTCTGTCTGTCTGTTAAGAGACAGCTCAGCAGAAGCGGATCTGGAGTCCAGACGCAGCGCTATCAGGGACAACGATCTGGAGTAGTTCTTCTATTACACAGTGATTCTCAATCTGTTTAATTTCAGTGACTCCCAGTTTATTATACATTAGGCCACACAGACCCCTGTTTGGTACAATTGTGTTATCTCTGATATACCAATCTACACTGTAACATCCTCTGTGTTGATTTAACTCTGAGGGTGTACAGAATGGAACCAAATGGACCCTTATGAGTCCATCTGGTTTCATTTGTACACTCTTAAGTTGAAGACCTGAAAGGGTAAATTTTGACCTCTGGTGGTTCTCGGATCCCACATTGAGAACAAACAGTGCTCTTGAATGTGTTAGAACTGCATAGTCTGTTTTTTGTCTCCGCCAGAGGTGGAGAGTATGTTTTCGTTCCCGTCCCGCTGTGTGTCCCCCCCCCCCCCCCCCAGCCAAGCTAACATTGGTCAAGCTTCACGTGACACGTGACAATATGTTGTCACCAATGCTTTTGATTGGCTAGCGAGACGCATGACGAAATAAAATCATATAAATAGGTGTGTCACTTCAAAAAAACATGTTTTTTGAAGTGAGGTAACATTGGTCAAGCTAACATTGGTCAAGTGACACGTGACAATATGTAACATAAATAGGTAAGACAGGATTAATCAGGAACAGTACTGGCGGAGACCTGTGCTCCGAGGAGCACATTTTCTAGTTTTATATGATTGCGTTTGTAAATCGGTTTCATTCGAATGCTTGTTTTAACTTTAGATGTGTATTTTTACACTTATTGTATTAACATTTCTTTAATGTTATCTCTCTCGCCGGGGTTATTGCATGAGTACTCCGTCCACCACTGACAGATATTAGCAGCACCGTTTCCCAAGACAATTAACTATGTCCTTTACAGCTGGGGTCTTCAACAGGGGGTCAGGGGACCTCTAGGGGGTCCTCAGAGTTACTCTAAGGGGGGCTGCCGAATGACTCTGAGGAAGGTCGAAAGACCGAAACGTCAGTCTATCTGTTTTACTTGCACCGAAATAAATAAAAGGCCTAAACTGTCCGTGTTGCTCCAGCGTTCTCTCTTCTGGGGGCTGCCGAATGTTTGTGTGATATGAAATGTTATTTTTTTACATTAACCACTACATTAACCAAAATCTTCCGAAAATAGCCGAATTGCGCGGTAATGGCTTGTGAGCTTGTAGATCGGCTATTTTTGGCCAAGAGGTTTGGTGTAGAGGGAAAAAAGAGCAGACTACAGAGCCAAAGGTCATGTTGAGGGTTTAAGCTGTTAAATGAATCTAAAACGTTTAATCTGAAACACAATTTTATACAATTATGTTTGATTTGATTTGATTTGGATCCCTTTTAGCCCATTGGCTAATCTTCCAAGAGTCCAGTCCCATGTGTAGTGGGGGGTCCCAGCTTCATCTCTCTCTCGGCTAAGGGGTCCATGGCCTGAAAAACGTTGAAGATGTTTTACAGTCGTTTGGAATTAAAAAAAATGAAATAAAAATAAATAAAGAAGTATACAACTTCCAAGATCCCACAAGCAGTGGTGGAAAAAGTAATCAAATTCTTTACTTAAGTAAAAGTACCAATACTGCAATATAAAAATACTCTGTTACAAGTAAAAGTCCAGAATTAAACATTTACTGGAGTAAAAGTACAAAAGTATTGGCATCAAAATGTACTTAAAGTATCAAAAGTAAAAGTACTAAATATCTGAAAATAGCAGATCTACAAGCTCACAACGCGTCGCGCTGCGACGCGTTGTGAGCTTGTAGATCGGCTATTTTCAAATAGACTATGTATAAAATAGGGCTAAAGTGGTTAATGTATGTTTTATAATGTAATAATTTATATCTGAAAAGTAACTAGTAACTAAAGTGTTCAAATAAATGTAGTGGAGTAAAAGTACAATATTTGCCTCTGAGATGTAGTGGAGTAGAAGTAAAATTGGAAATTGGAAATACTCAAGTAAAGTACAAATACCTCAAAATTTTACTTAAGTACAGTACTTAAGTAAATGTACTTAGTTACTTTCCACCACTGCCCACAAGCTGTACTAATGAATACTAATCTCCTATAACATCCTCTCAGATGTTTGTGACCGGTGGTTGCCGGGGTAACTGCTGCCGGGCGGTGCGCCTCCATGTGGCCGAGGCGTTCCACGACGCCACGGACGAGGTGTGGTGCTACTGTCCAGTCACCGGCACCGTCACCCCGGCGCCCGCCATGTCCAAACCCCGCACCATGCACACCGCCGTCGCCTGCCTGAACAGAGTGTACGTCATCGGGGGACGGACCCGGGGCTCCAGAGGAGGGGCTCTCAGCCTACTAGAGGTAACACATGCTATATACTGTACTGTACATATAGCCTACTTCACTGTTTCCCAAACAGTGGGTCAGGGCCCATTTTTATGGGTCACACAAGTAAATATCCCTTTATTTTTTGTTCCCATTATTTAGTTTTTGATTATTATTTCAAAAGATTTTCATTCTTTTTTTATTAGAAAAATTCCATGAATTAGAAAAAAAAATCTTTTAACTCTCAGTGCCACGCCCCGAGATATCCCGAGTTTTTCCCGAGTACCCTCCCTGCCAGCACGAGAAATCCAGAGTTTTTACTTTTGACTGTGGTCGCGCTATTCTGTTTATTTTTCATGATCACTTTCGCTTCCTGACTCCTTCAGACTCATTGGGTTCCGGTTTCATGACACAGATTCCGTTTCCGGTTCTCATTTTTTTCCCGCGGTCATTTTCGGCCAGAATAGGGAAAGTCACGTTTTTTCACACGGTATAAAAAACGAACGGAGAGGTCCACGTCTACTCTCTTTGGTCTGGGTGACGATCAGTCATCGTAGTCGTGTATCACATCGTAATTTAGCCCGATCAGCGATTGTCAAAAATGTCAACATCCGGTTATGACCGGATGTGACGTGAGCCTGTTTGGGAGGGGGCGAGTGAGCCAGCGAGGTCATCAATGTGTCGATTTGTTGCTCTCTACTGGTAGAACTGTATTATGGATTTAAAAACCCAATCAGATAATTTATTTGAATGAAAAATTACAAAATTAAAAAATTAAAAAAAACGCAAATTTCTGGCACTGAAACGTAGTAAAGTACGTTTTTTCATAAACGTACTTTATGAAAATACTCTTGGCAGTGAAAGAGTTAAGAAGTAGTGAAACTAGCCAATCTACAAGCTTGTAGATCTACTATTTTCACTAGTTTGGGTCCCAGGAAGACAGCGTTGTGAGCTTGTAGATCTGCTATTTTCACTCGTTTTGGATCCCAGGGAGACATCAAATTTCTCTCATGGGTCTCGAGCTAAAAAGTTTGGGAACCAGCAGTGGCCTACTGCATACTGGTACTGTATATACAGGGTTCAATGTGGAAGAATAATAGGGGGGGGGGGTTCTTGACTACTTAAGACCTATACTTCGTTGACTAAGCTGGCAGATCTGCTATCTGCTGAAAGATACATTTCTTTTTAAAATGCTGCCGATATCTGTTTAACTTGTAGGGACGCCAGGGTTAATGTGGTTGACATAATGTTGAATTTGTGATATTATCAAATATAAATGTGTGTATTTAATTCAGTCTGACCAGAAGCAGGGATAAAACATAATCCCCACCGGACGTTGAAACAAAATGACCATGAGCGAGGATGTCAAAAGAAGCCGACCACAATAGAAACAAGTCCCTAGGACTTTGTTGTGTTATCCTTTCAGCCCAAGTGTTTTACTGTACACATGTTTCACTAATAAAGTATTCAATCAATCAATCAATCAATCAATCAATCAATCAATCAATCAATCAAAGCCCCCCAACAAATCCAACCCTGTAACACAGTATCTATACAGTATCTAGGCTATTTATCACATAGCTAGCCTTTATTTGACCTGGTTAGAGAAGTGATTAAAGGGTTAGTTCAGATTTTTTGAGTATTTTCTGTAGGAAATACTTACCATTAATGTAGTGGTTGCAAAGGTATTAATTGATTGTCGAGTCCCGTGGTCAGAGTTATGGTCCGGTTCTGATGAATATGAAGTAGTTCCGGTAGATTAGTAGATTTGGTGGGGGCCGCTCATTAAAAATGAATTATAAAAAAAACTAGCGTCATTTGTATTGTTGACCTATTTCTACCATATAGAGCAGGTTTCGTTCAATTTCGACCCCTCTGTCACCATGGTACTATTTTTTGTGTCATATATTTTGTGCGTGAGTAGGCTGCCGCGGCGCAGTGATTCTGGACACAAACATTAGTACCATGTGACAGAGGGGTCGAAATTGAACGAAACCTGCTCTATATGGTAGAAATAGGTCAACAATACAAATGACGCTATTTTTTTTAATCAATTTATTTTTAATGAGCGATGGTAAGTATTTCCTACAGAAAATACTCTGAACTAACCCTTTAAAGGAGAAAAGGAGTAGTAATCTTGTGCAGATGTGTGAGTTGCCATATAACTAGGTCAATGGAAGTAATCGATTTAATCGATGTTTATACTAGATTTCTGTGCGACACCGTAGTACAACAAAGTATAAAATAGGGCTTTAGTGGTTAATCAGACACATTGATTTAGTCGATTGTTTAAAAAAACTATTCTTTTTTGCAGCGATTTCTCTTTTTGTTGATATATATAAAAGAAGAAAGAAAGACAAAGAGTTGTTGATAGAATAATTAGTTGCTGAGTAATCAATCGATAGTTGCAGGCCTAAATATAACCCAGCGGGGTCACACGGCAGCTGACCAATGAACACAAGCGAAAGGCGTGTCTTCCCATGGGGTTGCACTGCAGTACAATGATGCAGTACACAGTTGAAAGTGGCAGACGGGCATAACTGACACCACAAGCAATCTTAGCTTAACCCAGGGGTCTTCGTCAGGGGGTCCGGAACCGCTAGGGGGTCCTCAGGGTTACTACAGGGGGGGGGCTGCCAAATCTTTGTGTGATGGGATATATTTTTTATACTAATCACTTCAACCCTGCATCCCTATAGGGGAAAATAGCAGATCTACAAGCGCTGCGAGGCGTTGTTGTGAGCCTGTATTTTCTATTTTCAGCGAAGAGGTTTGGTGTGGAGGGAAAAAAGAGCATAACAAGTATACAGAGCCAATGTTCAAGTTGACAAAGCATTGAGGGTTGTGCTTAAATGTCTGAAAACACACATTTAACATGAAGACAATATGGGGGTCCCTGCTTCATCTCTCTCTCTCAGCTAGGGGGTCCTTGGCCTGAAAAACATTGAAGACCCCTGGCTTAACCCATTAAGACCTGAGGCCGATTCTACAAATGCCTTCCAGGGAGGCATTTGAATCAGTAGTTCACTTCTCACACATTCAAGATTTTTCAAAAATCTTCAAAAATAGCAGATGTGTACAAGCTCGCAGCGCAGCATGAAATGGCGCGCTGTGAGCTTGTATATCTGCTATTTTTGAATAGCCAACGCTAAAATCTAAAATGACACATTATGCTTTCCCGGGTTTACCAGAGCTTCAGCTGCAGAGCACAACACGATTAGATTCATTGAACCCTATCGTCCCTATTCTGAGGGGAATATTCACACAAAATAGTAGATCTACAAGCTCACAACGTGTCGCAAACCTTGGATGCCCAAAACCCGTTTAATTTTCAGGAAATGGAAAAGAAAATAATGTGTGTTGCAATAGATCCAATATTGTAGTTATAATTTAGTCACAAGCTCTTGTTAATACTGTAATATAATATAAAACCCACAGACAGACTTAATCACTTTCAACCTGGAGTAGGCCTACCTAGAAAAGTGCTATATAAATTGTATGTATGTATTATTATTATTATTGTTATTATTATTATTATTATTATTATTATTATTATTACACTTATTATTATTATTATTACACTTATTATTATTATTATTATTATTATTATTATTATTATTATTATTATTATTATTATTATTATTATTATAGGCTAAAATATTTCAACAGGAAACATAGCTGATCTACACACTGCTGTGGTGCTACTTCTGCATGACACTGTCACAAGTGCCATACTGTCATACAAGTATAAAGTAGGGCATTAACATAATAGAACAAAAATTCAAAGATAAAACGATATGCAAATGATCTCCAACAACATAGATACAGCAGCAAAACTGTGAACACACAATGAAGACTAGATGAAGATCTCAAGTTTCCGTCCTTATATTTGTAACTTTATTTAAGTTCTGTTCTTCTGTTCTCCTGTAGGTGGAGTATTATAACCCTCTGACTCAGACCTGGTGCTCGGCAAGGTTGTTATACTTTTGAATTTTTGTTTAGTTTTGACTTTGTTTTCATTTTCAGTTTAGTTTTGATTCATTTTTAAAGCTGGTTTGCTAGTTTAGTTTATTTTTAATTTTTTTGAAAAGTCTGAATTTTTTGTTTAGTTTTTATTGGATTTAGTGTTAGTGTTTTTTTTATTGTAACATGGATTATGGTCAGGGGCAAGATTCAACCAGGTCAGAAAAATAGCAAAAATTGCCTATCTACAAGCTCCCAACGTATTGTAGTGAGCTTATTAGAGCGGATTTGTTTTGCTATTTGTGAAGATGTTTGACAAAGACTAAAACTAAGGTTTTCTCTATGATTTCAGTTAGTTTTAGTCCGTTTTGTAATGACACTCTGTGTCTCACTCAGAGGAGGGCTGTGGACAGTTCAGAAACCTACCTACCAGTGACATCATCGATTGGGATTCCAAGCTACTAGAAACTATACAGTCATTCTCTTCCTGGGAAGTTAGCGTGCTGAAATAGAATCCATTGTTACTGCGTTAATACAAATATAAATTTGAAATATTAATATTAATATGTATTAAATATTGTTTGAAATGACCAAATCTCCGGGTTTCTGGACTGTCCACAGCCCTCCACTGAGACACAGACCTAGTAGACAAAAATGCTGCCATCCTTTAATAAGCATATAGTGAGGAGCAAATGTATGACAATAAGGTTGAAAAAGTGGTCCTTTAAAGGGATAGTTCACCCCCAAAATGACTTTTTTTCTATGGATTAGTGACCCCATGGAGACTTGAATTCATGGATATTTTTTTGTTTTTGTCTCATTCCTAAGACAATGATTTGATGACCGGCAGCGGTTCCGGTAGGAGACACAAAGACTCTCCTTTGTGTTTCCTACCGGAACCGCTGCCTACAGGTCCACTGGTCATCAAATGATTGGCTTAGGAACAAAAACTAAAAAACATCCATGAATTCAAGTCTCCATGGGGCAGTGGTGGAAAAAATACTCAAATTTTTTACTTAAGTAAAAGTACCAATACTGCAATATAAAAATACACCGTTACAAGTAAAAGTCCAGAATTCAAAATTTACTTGAGTAAAAGTACAAAAGTACTGGCATCAAAATATACTTAAAGTACCAAAAGTAAATGTACTAAAATATTTGAAAATAGCAGATCTACAAGCCCACAACGCGTCGCATCGCGACGCGTTGTGAGCTTGTAGATCGGCTATTTTCAAATAGCCTAGGTATAAAATAGCTAAAGTGGTTAAAGTATGTTTCATAATATCATAATTTATATCTGCAAAGTAACTAGTAACTAATGTTTTCAAATAATTGTAGTGGAGTAAAAGTGCAATATTTGCCTCTGAGATGTAGTGGAGTAGAAGTAAAAGTATTGGAAATTGGGAATACTCAAGTAAAGTACAGATACCTCAAAATTGTACTTAAGTACAGTACTTAAGTAAATGTACTTAGTTACTTTCCACCACTGCCATGGGGTGACTAATCAATAGAAAAAAAACATCATTTTGGGTGTGAAACTATCCCTATAGCTATATTAACCCTGGTGTTGTGTCAGTGCGCTGCCCACAGCCATCTACTACCCTGAAGCCACGGCATGCGGCGGCATCATCTACACCCTGGGCTCAGAGGTGGAGATCACAGACTCCTTCAACCCTTCCCTGGACTGCTTCTTCAGCTACGACGCCCAGCACGACCAGTGGAGCCGCCTGGTGGCCGAGTTTGGTCAGTTCTTCCACGCCACGCTGGTCAAGGCGGTGTCCAGCGACGACACGCTGTACCTCTGTGACCTGTCCACTTACAAGGTATTAAGATATAGTGTCACTGTCGGGTGGAAACCATGTATGTACGTCGCAGTGGTGGAAAAAGTACTTAAATTCTTTACTTAAGTAAAAGTACCAATACTGCAATATAAAAATACTCTGTTACAAGTAAAAGTCCAGAATTCAACATTTACTTGAGTAAAAGTACAAAAGTATTGGCATCAAAATGTACTTAAAGTACCAAAAGTTAAAGTACTAAATATTTGAAAATAGCAGATCTACAAGCTCACAACGCGTCGCGATGCGACGCGTCGTGAGCTTGTAGATCTGCTATTTTCAAATAGTCCATGTATGAAATAGGGCTAAAGTGGTTAATGTATGTTTCATTATATAATAATTTATTTCTGCAAAGTAACTAGTAACTAAAGTTTTCAAATAATTGTAGTGGAGTAAAAGTACAATATTTCCCTCTGAGATGTAGTGGAGTAGAAGTAAAAGTATTGGAAATTGGAAATACTCAAGTGAAGTACAAATACCTAAAAATTGTACTTAAGTACAGTACTTAAGTAAATGTACTTAGTTACTTTCCACCACTGTGTACAGTATGTGTAAATATGTATGTATTTACAGGACAT
>NC_137606.1:56274457-56289457 GCF_963280865.1 Gymnoscopelus braueri
GACAGATATTAGCAGTACCGTTTCCCAAGACAATTAACTATGTCCTTTACAGCTGGGGTCTTCAACAGGGGGTCCGGGCGGGACCCCTAGGGGGTCCTCAGAGTTACTCTAAGGGGGGCTGCCGAATGACTCTGAGGAAGGTCGAAAGACAGAAACGTCAGTCTATCTGTTTTACTTGCACCGAAATAAATAAAAGTCCTAAACTGTCCGTGTTGCTCCAGCGTTCTCTCTTCTGGGGGCTACCGAATGTTTGTGTGATATGAAACGTTTTTTTTTTACATTAACCACTTGAACCCCCTAACATCTCTATTCTAGGGCGAAAATCTTCCGGAAATAGCCGAATTGTGCGGTAATGGCTTGTGAGCTTGTAGATCGGCTATTTTTGGCGAAGAGGTTTGGTGTAGAGGGAAAAAAGAGCAGACTACAGAGCCAAAGGTCATGTTGAGGGTTTAAGCTGTTAAATGAATCTAAAACGTTTAATCTGAAACACAATTTTATACAATTATGTTTGATTTGATTTGATTTGGATCCCTTTTAGCCCATTGGCTAATCTTCCAAGAGTCCAGTCCCATGTGTAGTGGGGGGTCCCAGCTTCATCTCTCTCTCGGCTAAGGGGTCCATGGCCTGAAAAACGTTGAAGATGTTTTACAGTCGTTTGGAATTTAAAAAAATGAAATAAAATAAATAAAGAAGTATACAACTTCCAAGATCCCACAAGCAGTGGTGGAAAAAGTAATCAAATTCTTTACTTAAGTAAAAGTACCAATACTGCAATATAAAAATACTCTGTTACAAGTAAAAGTCCAGAATTAAACATTTACTGGAGTAAAAGTACAAAAGTATTGGCATCAAAATGTACTTAAAGTATCAAAAGTAAAAGTACTAAATATCTGAAAATAGCAGATCTACAAGCTCACAACGCGTCGCGCTGCGACGTGTTGTGAGCTTGTAGATCGGCTATTTTCAAATAGACTATGTATAAAATAGGGCTAAAGTGGTTAATGTATGTTTTATAATGTAATAATTTATATCTGAAAAGTAACTAGTAACTAAAGTGTTCAAATAAATGTAGTGGAGTAAAAGTACAATATTTGCCTCTGAGATGTAGTGGAGTAGAAGTAAAATTGGAAATTGGAAATACTCAAGTAAAGTACAAATACCTCAAAATTTTACTTAAGTACAGTACTTAAGTAAATGTACTTAGTTACTTTCCACCACTGCCCACAAGCTGTACTAATGAACACTAATCTCCTATAATATCCTCTCAGATGTTTGTGACCGGTGGTTGCCGGGGTAACTGCTGCCGGGCGGTGCGGCTCCATGTGGCCGAGGCGTTCCACGACGCCACGGACGAGGTGTGGTGCTACTGTCCAGTCACCGGCACCGTCACCCCGGCGCCCGCCATGTCCAAGCCCCGCACCATGCACACCGCCGTCGCCTGCCTGAACAGAGTGTACGTCATCGGGGGACGGACCCGGGGCTCCAGAGGAGGGGCTCTCAGCCTACTAGAGGTAACACATGCTATATACTGTACTGTACATATAGCCTACTTCACTGTCAGGGCCCATTTTTATGGGTCACACAAGTAAATATCCCTTTATTTTTTTGTTCCCATTATTATTATTTAGTTTTTGATTATTATTTCAAAAGATTTTCATTCTTTTTTTAATAAGAAATAAAAAACTCAAAGAAATTCCATGAATTAGAAAAAAAAATACTTTTAAGAAGTAGTGAAACTAGCCAATCTACAAGCTTGTAGATCTACTATTTTCACTAGTTTGGGTCCCAGGAAGACAGCGTTGTGAGCTTGTAGATCTGCTATTTCACTCGTTTTGGATCCCAGGGAATTTCTCTAATGGGTCTTGAGCTAAAAAGTTTGGGAACCAGTGGCCTACAGCATACTGGTACTGTATATACAGGGTTCAATGTGGAAGAATAATAGGGGGGGGTTTCTTGACTACTTAAGACCTATACTTCGTTGACTAAGCTGGCAGATCTGATATCTGCTGAAAGATACATTTCTTTTTTAAATGCTGCCGATATCTGTTTAACTTGTAGGGACGCCAGGGTTCATGTGGTTGACATAATGTTGAATTTGTGATATTATCAAATATAAATGCGTGTATTTAATTCAGTCTGACCAGAAGCAGGGATAAAACATAATCCCCACCGACATTGAAACAAAATGACCATGGAGGATATCAAAAGAAGCCGACCACAATAGAAACAAGTCCCTAGGACTTTGTTGTGTTATCCTTTCAGCCCAAGTGTTTTACTGTACACATGTTTCACTAATAAAGTATTCAATCAATCAATCAATCAATCAATCAATCAATCAAAGCTCCCCAACAAATCCAACCCTGTAACACAGTATCTACTGTATACAGTATCTAGGCTATTTATCACGTAGCTAGCCTTTATGTGACCTGGTTAGAGAAGTGATGAAAGGAGAAAAGGAGTAGTAATCTGGTGCAGATTTGTGAGTTGCCATATAACTAGGTCAATGGAAGTAAACGATTTAATCGATGTTTATAATAGATTTCTGTGCGACACCGTAGTACAACAAAGTATAAAATAGGGCTTTAGTGGTTAATCAGACACATTGATTTAGTCGATTATTTAATAAAAAAAAATTAGAATCTTTTTTGCAGCGATTTCTCTTTTGTTGATATTATATATAAAAGAAGAAAGAAAGACAAAAAGTAATTGATAGAATAATTAGTTGCTGAGTAATCAATCGATAGTTGCAGGCCTAAATATAACCCAGCGGGGTCACGCGGCAGCTGACCAATGAACACAAGCGAAAGGCGTGTCTTCCCATGGGGTTGAACTGCAGTACAATGATGCAGTACACAGTTGAAAGTGGCAGAACGGGCATAACTGACACCACAAGCAATATTAGTTTAACCCATTAAGACCTGAGGCGATTCTTAAAAATGTTTTCTAAATCTAAAAACAGTTTTTTGAAAAAAATCTAAAACAATTTTTTTCAAGATTTTTCAAAAATAGCAGATCTACAAGTATATCTACTTGTATATCTGCTATTTTTGAATAGCAAAAGAAATCTAAAGTGACACAGATGCGTTCCAGGTCTTAATGGGTTAACCCAGGGGTCTTCAGCAGGGGTCCGGGACCGCTAGGGGGTCCTCAGGGTTACTACAGGGGGGCCGCCAAATCTTTGTGTGATGGGATATATTTTTTATACTTATCACTTCAACCCTAGCATCCCTATTCTTAGGGGAACATTAGCTGAAAATAGCAGATCTACAAGCGCTGCGAGGCGTTGTTGTGAGCCTGTAGATCTGCTATTTTCAGCAAAGAGGTGTGGAGGGAAAAAAGAGCATAACAAGTAATACAGATTAGGTCAAGTTTACAAAGCATTGAGGGTTGTGCTTAAATGTCTGAAAACACACATTTAACATGAAGACAATATGAGGGTCCCTGCTTCATCTCTCTCTCAGCTAGGGGTCCTTGGCCTGAAAAACATTGAAGACCCCTGGCTTAACCCATTAAGACCTGAGGCCGATTCTACAAATGCCCTCCAGGGAGGCATTTGAATCAGTAGTTCACTTCTCACACGTTCAAGATTTTTAAAAAATCTTCAAAAATACTAATAGCAGATGTGTACAAGCTTGCAGCGCAGCATGAAATGCCACGCTGTGAGCTTGTATATCTGCTGTTTTTGAATAGCCAACGCTAAAATCTAAAATGACACATTATGCTTTCCCGGGTTTACCAGAGCTTCAGCTGCAGAGCACAACACGATTAGATTCATTGAACCCTATCGTCCCTATTCTGAGGGGGAATATTCACACAAAATAGCAGATCTACAAGCTCACAACGTGTCGCAAACCTTGGATGTCCAAAAACGTCTAATTTTCAGGAAATGGAAAATAAAATAATCTGTGTTGCAATAGATCCAATATTGTAGTTATAATTTAGTCACAAGCTCTTGTTAATACTGTAATATAATATAAAACCCACAGACAGACTTAATCACTTTCAACCTGGAGTAGGCCTACCTAGAAAAGTGCTATATAAATTGTATGTATTATTATATTTATTATTATTATTACATTTTATTATTATTATTATTAGTATTATTATTACTATTATTATTATTATTATTATTATTATTATTATTATTATTATTATTATTATTATTATTATTATTATTATTATTATTACTATTACTATTATTATTATTATTATTATTATTACATTCATTATTATTATTACATTTATTATTATTATTATTATTATTATTATTATTATTACTATTATTATTATTATTATTATTATTATTACATTTATTATTATTATTACATTTATTATTATTATAGGCTAAAATATTTCAACAGGAAACATAGCTGATCTACACACTGCTGAGGTGCTACCTCTGCATGACACTGTCACAAGTGCCATACTGTCATACAAGTATAAAGTAGGGCATTAACATATGAACAAACATTCAAAGATAAAACGATATGCAAACGATCTCCAACAACAATAGATACAGCAGCAAAACTGTGAACACACAATGAAGACTAGATGAAGATCTCAAGTTTCCGTCCGTATATTTGTAACTTTTTTTAAGTTCTGTTCTTCTGTTCTCCTGTAGGTGGAGTATTATAACCCTCTGACTCAGACCTGGTGCTCTGCAAGGTTGTTATACTTTTGAATTTTTATTTAGTTTTGACTTTTTTTTTCAATTTCAGTTTAGTTTTGATTCATTTTTAAAGCTGGTTTGCTAGTTTAGTTTTTTTTTTTTTTTTTTTTATTTTTTAAGGCTGAAGTTTTAGTTTAGTTTTTATTGGATTTAGTGTTAGTGTTTTTTATTGTAACAGGGGCAAGATTCAACCAGGTCAGAAAAATAGCAAAAATTGCCTATCTACAAGCTCCCAACGTATTGTAGTGAGCTTATTAGAGCGGATTTGTTTTGCTATTTGTGAAGATTTTTGACAAAGACTAAAACTAAGGTTTTCTCTATGATTTCAGTTAGTTTTAGTCCGTTTTGTAATGACACTCTGTGTCTCAGAGGAGGGCTGTGGACAGTTCAGAAACCTACCTACCAGTGACATCATCGATTGGGATTCCAAGCTACTAGAAACTACAGTCATTCTCTTCCTGGGAAGTTAGCGTGCTGAAATAGAATCCATTGTTATTGCATTGATACAAATATAAAATTGAGATATTAATATGTATTAATTATTGTTTGAAATGACCAAATCTCCGGGTTTCTGGACTGTCCACAGCCCTCCACTGAGACACAGACCTGGTAGACAAAAATACTGCCATCCTTTAATAAGCATTAGTGAGGAGCAAATGTATGACGATAAGGTTGAAAAAGTGGTCCTTTAAAGGGATAGTTCACCCCAAAATGACTTTTTTCCTATCGATTAGTGACCCCATGGAGACTTGAATTCATGGATATTTTTTAGTTTTAGTCTCATTCCTAAGCCAATCATTTGATGACCGGCAGCGGTTCCGGTAGGAGACACAAAGAGTCTCCTTTGTGTCTCCTACCGGAACCGCTGCCTACAGGTCCACTGGTCATCACATTATTGGCTTAGGAACAAAAACTAAAAAAGTCTCCATGGGGCAGTGGTGGAAAAAGCACTCAATTTTTTTACTTAATTAAAAGTACCAATACTGCAATATAAAAATACTCCGTTACAAGTAAAAGTCCAGAATTAAAAATTTACTTGAGTAAAAGTACAAAAGTACTGGCATCAAAATATACTTAAAGTACCAAAAGTAAAAGTGCAACAATATTTGAAAATAGCAGATCTACAAGCCCACAACGCGTCGCATCGCGACGCGTTGTGGGCTTGTAGATCGGCTATTTTCAAATAGCCTAGGAATAAAATAGCTAAAGTAATTAATGTATGTTTCATAATATCATAATTTATATCTGCAAAGTAACTAGTAACTAATGTTTTCAAATAATTGTAGTGGAGTAAAAGTACAATATTTGCCTCTGAGATGTAGTGGAGTAGAAGTAAAAGTATTGGAAATTGGGAATACTCAAGTAAAGTACAGATACCTCAAAATTGTACTTAAGTACAGTACTTAAGTAAATGTACTTAGTTACTTTCCACCACTGCCATGGGGTGACTAATCGATAGAAAAAAAACATCATTTTGGGGGTGAAACTATCCCTCTAACTATATTAACCCTGGTGTTGTGTCAGTGCGCTGCCCACAGCCATCTACTACCCTGAAGCCACGGCCTGCGGCGGCATCATCTACACCCTGGGCTCAGAGGTGGAGATCACAGAGTCCTTCAGCCCCTCCCTGGACTGCTTCTTCAGCTACGACGCCCAGCACGACCAGTGGAGCCGCCTGGTGGCCGAGTTTGGTCAGTTCTTCCACGCCACGCTGGTCAAGGCGGTGTCCAGCGACGACACGCTGTACCTCTGTGACCTGTCCACTTACAAGGTATTACAATATAGTGTCACTGTCGGGTGGAAACCATGTATGTACGTCGCAGTGGTGTAAAAAGTACTTAAATTCTTTACTTAAGTAAAAGTACCAATACTGCAATATAAAAATACTCTGTTACAAGTAAAAGTCCAGAATTCAACATTTACTTGAGTAAAAGTACAAAAGTATTGGCATCAAAATGTACTTAAAGTACCAAAAGTAAAAGTACTAAATATTTGAAAATAGCAGATCTACAAGCTCACAACGCGTCGCGATGCGACGCGTCGTGAGCTTGCAGATCCGCTATTTTCAAATAGTCCATGTATGAAATAGGGCTGAAGTGGTTAATGTATGTTTCATTATATAATAATTTATTTCTGCAAAGTAACTAGTAACTAAAGTTTTCAAATAATTGTAGTGGAGTAAAAGTACAATATTTCCCTCTGAGATGTAGTGGAGTAGAAGTAAAAGTATTGGAAATTGGAAATACTCAAGTGAAGTACAAATACCTCAAAATTGTACTTAAGTACAGTACTTAAGTAAATGTACTTAGTTACTTTCCACCACTGTGTACAGTATGTGTAAATATGTATGTATTTACAGGACATGGGGAAAAGAACCTGCTTTACAATGGATCCAATGTAGTTATTATTTAGTCACAAGCTCTTGTTAATGCATTTTATATTGGTTCAATATATATAAAACTCACAGACACGCTTTACCAGAGAGAGAGAGAGAGAGAGAGAGAGAGAGACAGACAGACAGACAGACAGACAGACAGACAGACAGACAGACAGACAGACAGACAGACAGACAGACAGACAGACAGACAGACAGACAGACAGACAGACAGACAGAGAGAGAGAGAGACTGTGGAGCTGATACAGAGATGGAGGGACAGTGAGTGACGTAGGGCTTCAACAGTTAATAGAACTAATCGATTTAATGGCTTACAAAACGTGATTGATTTTCAGAGATAGCGGCGAAAGTACAGAAACTATATCTACAAGCCACACTGCTGACACAGGGGGAGTTGGATGTTTAAACAGCTTGAGGTTCTTTCTCCACCCAGGTGTACAGCTTCTGTCCAGAGACGTGCGTTTGGAAGGGCGAGGGCTCGTTCGAGTGTGCAGGCTTCAACGCCGGAGCCGTGGGCATGAGAGACCGAATCTACATCCTGGGTGGAGACTATTCCCCCGACGAGGTCACAGATGAGGTTCAGGTAATAAGAGGAAAAAACGACAATATACTGAATCTGGGCCCACACTACAGGAGTTTTTAAACCTTTAACCATTTAACCATTATTTTATACTTTGGCTATTCAAAAATATCAGATATACAAGCTCATAGCGAGTGCTGTGCTATGTACTATGAGCTTGTAGATATATGCTATTTTAGAAAAAATCTTTTTTGCAAATCTTTGAATATATATATATATGTTTTCAAGCGGACATTTTTAACTCCGATCTGTGCTTCTGGGGGTCCCTGGAACAAAATATTTTGAGATGGTGTTCCGCGGCCAAATACCTGTCATTGTTGGGGTCCTTGACATGGAAAAGTTGGAGCACCACTGATATAGCAACATACTGTTAGGATTTAGAAAACATATATATATGTATTTTGCCGCGCTATGAGCTTGTAGAGCTGCAATAAAAAAAAAGTATATATATTTTATCAAACAAAAAGGGGGGGGGACACTTCCGGCGCCTGACTGGAAGGGCGAAATTCTCCTTCTACCCATTCAATCTGGGGGATTGCATCTCTGTCATTTTCAGTTTTCTTTGGGCTATTCAACAGCCATGAGCCATTATACATGAGCTTGTATATCTGCAATCCTTTTGCAATCCAAAGAAATAAAAAAAATGAAATAGATTCTTTCCCGGTTTAAATGGGTTAAAATGATAATGGCCGGGTTTCCCAAAGAGATGCTGCGTAGGGACTGCGTGCGACCCTTACGAAGGATCTACGACATGCGTCCACACAGGCTGCGCAGTACCTTAGCAGGCACGTAAGAGCCGGGTTTTCCTAGAGCGATTTCAGGTCGTGCGTAGCCTACGCAGCTTGCGTAAGAGCCTCCTACACAGCTGGGACCCGGCCAAACCTACGCTCTACCCTCATTAGTAGCAGCTGGTTGTGCGTTACATTCTATCTAAACTGGCTTCGGGAAACACCATCGTTGTAGGTTCTCAAGAGCACGGCGTTACGTGTCTGCTAAACTAGCTTCGGGAAACAGCATGCACGTAGCCTACTAGCCTAGTGCTGTCCTACGCAGCAGTTTGTTACGAGCGCCTGGGGCGCTCATAACACCCTTCGTAGCGAAATAGATCTATGAGAAGACCAGACACACACACACACACACACACACACACACACACATAATTTATATATATATATATATATATACCGTATATATATATCTTTATATATATATATATATTACGGCGCGTAACGTGCAACGCCTACACAAAAAAACAGACATACAAGCTATCAACGCACTGCGACATGGCGTGTCGACAGCTTACAGATCTGTTCTTTTGGATAGGGCGAGCTGCTGCGCTGGTTCATGCTCTATGCATGAACCCGAAGTTTACAAATTGTACTCTCACGGATAATCTGATCATCTGATTAAGCATATGCCAAGTTAACTAAAGGTAGATAAATGATGCTGAGCCAAACATGTTTCCTTAATTTCTAAGTTTTATAGTTAAACGTTATGATGAAAGTCCCCAGTTCCTCTCACAAAGTGACAGCTGTTGCGCTCGCCATGTTAACATATATATCTATATAATGTAAACACTTAAAGTGTCCCCATTATGCAAGTAAATTAAATATACTTAAACTACCAAAAGTAAAGGTACTCATCTACAAGCTGCGTCGCAAGCTTGTAGATCTGCTATTTTCACACGATTTTTATACATATTAAACTTGTGAAATGGGACATTCTGCATAATGAGTAATGAGTTTTACTTTGGGTAGTTTATAAGTATATTTAATTTACTTGCATAATGGGGACACTTTAGTGTTTTCATATACATTTACCTTGCAGACGTGTGTGTGTGTGTGCTATTTTTTTCGATCTATTTCACTGTATGTATTTGCTACGAGGGTGTTCAAACTGCTGCATAGGACAGCACTACGTAGATTGCGTAGGGGTCAGGTTTGCTTCTAAATTACTTCGTCCAGGAGGTCTTATGTGCGTGCTGTTTCCCGAAGCCTGTTAGGCAGACACGTAACGCCGTGCACTTGAGAACCTAAGACGGTGGTGTTTCCCGAAGGCAGTTAGATAGCACGTAAGGCACAACCAGCTGCTGCTACTAATGACGATAGTGCGTAGCGGGGTTGCTACTGCGCAGCTGCGTGGAGGCCCTTACGCATCTTCCTAGGCTACGCACGACCTGAAATCGCTTTGGGAAACCCGGCCAATATCAGTCGACATGCTGGCCATCCTCTGTAATATCATTTGTGCAACGGCTTACGTTTGTCACCTTGTCTCTCGTCACCTGTGCAGGTGTTCTACAGGGGGAGGAGTCAGTGGGAGGAAGTGGCGCCCATGCCCCGAGCGCTCACAGAGTTCCACTGTCAGATGATCAGCTTCAACAGATACAGAGACCCCTGGGGGGAGAGCGGGGATGCAGCATGATGCAACACACCCACACACACACACGCACACGCACACGCACACGCACACGCACACGCACACGCACACGCACACGCACACGCACACACACGAACACATGGACACACGCAGATCTCTCCTCACAAGCATTTGAGCCAAATGACATCTCTTTTCTTCTTTATGTTGGTTTGTTTTCAAGTAGTTGCTAACAAAGTATAGGATTGTTGCCCTGTCAATCAACATGTGGCCCCTCCCATGGAGGAAAGCTATTGGGGAGAATAATATTATTTGAGAAATCCTATTTTAGTAACCGAATTATCTTAATTAGGTTTTCTTTTGTATTTTAAAGGGACGATCTACCCAGAAACAGTTTTTCTGTGCTCTGTAGAGACACCTGCCTATGAATCTCAATCTATCTGAACCAAACGTTCCTGAATCATGTAAATATCAGTGAATTCTACTACCACCCTCACCACCTGCCTGACTCACATTAAAATCGGGATGCAAACAAACTTCCTGAAACTCAACTGCAATAATTCCGATGTCCTCATTATTGGTCCAGATGCCCTCACCCGCTCCACTCATAACTTTATGGCTCCATTGTCACCCCCTTCACCAAAGTCCGCAACCTTGGTGTCATCCTGGACCCCGCCCTCTTCTTCCAGTCCCACGTCAACCAGATGACCAAAACAGCCTTTTTCCACCTCCAAAACATTGCCCGCCTCCGTCCCACACTATCCTCCGTCCCACACTATGAAGGGGTGGCCATAGCTGAGTGGTTAGTGAGCCGGCCTAGGGAGCCAGAGGCCCTGGTTGCCCCAGGTACGATTCCAGGCCAGGCCAGCAAATTTGTCCCTGAGCAAGACTCTTAACCCCTAATTTTTCACAGGCCCTCATTGGAAACAAGACCGCAAGGACTTTCATGAACGGACCTGTTAAAGGAATTATCCTTATCCTTATCCCAAACTGCTGCAGAGACACTCTTTTATGGTGCCACCTCCAAAGTTCTCAAAAAGCTTAAGTATGTGCAAAACTCTGCCGCCCGCCTCCTCACCGGGAGCCCGATCCAGAGACCACATCACCCAAGTGCTCCACGACCTTCACTGGCTCCCAGTCAAACACTACTGATTACCACCTACAAGGCCCTCAACAACCAGGCTCCCCGCTACCTCTCTGACCTCCTCCAACGCCACGCCAACGCTCCCGCTCCCTCAGGTCCGGTGATGCCAACCTCTTGGACATCCCCAAAACCAAAAAGTGCACCTGGGGTGACGGGGCTTTCTCAGTTGCAGCCCCACTCCCTTTGGAACTCACTCCCACCTCACATCAAAGGCCCTTTTGCCGTGTTCAAAGCCTCCCTCAAAACCCACATTTTCAGACTCGCTTTCCCCGACCTAACTCAAATCTCCCTTTCTGCCTTTTAGTCTTATAGCTTAATGTTTTTTCTTTGCAAAATGTTTAGCCTTTTAACTATTTCTCTCCTAATGAAGTTGTTTATTTTGTTTTGCTTTGTTGTAAAGCCACTTTGGGTACTAAGAAAAGCGCTACATAAATGTTATGTATTATTAATATTATTATTATTATTATTATTATTATTATTATTATGTATGTGTCTGTAAAAACCTCAGTGTTAATTTAACTCTCAGAGTTACAGACCTGTAAGTGTCCATTTGGTTCCTAACTATCAATCATTTAGCAGCGGACCCCCTTAGAACCGCCTCAAGGACCCCTGGGGGGTCCCTGGGCCCCACGTTGAGACCCAGTGCACTAGATCCCCCCCCCCCTTTACAGATTTCCAGTTCCCGTCCACGAGTTGAGTTTCAGTCCAACCTAATTGCACCTTCCACTACATTATCTGCACAATGTGTCGCTTTGATGTTGGATGAATAACCAGTTTCTGTGAATCCTTTAAAGACCGGGAACGCATAGCTGTGTCATTTTAGATTTGAGCTACAACCGTTATTTTATACTTTGGCTATTCAAAAATTGCAGATCTACAAGCT
The DNA here is from genome assembly GCF_963280865.1 of Gymnoscopelus braueri. Classification (NCBI taxonomy): domain Eukaryota; kingdom Metazoa; phylum Chordata; class Actinopteri; order Myctophiformes; family Myctophidae; genus Gymnoscopelus; species Gymnoscopelus braueri. The sequence continues at coordinate 56,286,502 of NC_137606.1, forward strand.
CATAGCGCGGCACCGAGTGCCGCGCTATGAGCTTGTAGATCTGCTATTTTTGAAAAATCGTGATTTTTTTTTTTACTCAAATCTTTGCTTCTGGGGGGTCCCTGGAACAAAATATTTTGAGATGGGGGTCCACGACCAAATACATATCATTTTGTGGATCCTTGACATGAAAAAGTTTGTATTTGGCCGCGGACCCCCATCTCAAAATATTTAGTTCCAGGGACCACCAGAAGCAAAGATTTGAGTTACAAATGTTGTCTCCAAAACTATATATAATTTTCAAAGATTTGCACAAATGTTCATGATTTAAAAAAAAAATAGCAGATCTACAAGCTCATAGCGCAGCACTCGGTGCCGCGCTATGAGCTTGTAGATCTGCTATTTTTTTAATTGCCAAAGAAATCTTAAAATTACCCAGATGCGTTCCCGGTCTTAAAGGGTTAAAGAAAGTTCAGTTGCCATGAAAGTGTCATTAGACGGTTCAAGTCGGAGCTACCAGAGTTGTCTCCATAAAGACTACTAGAAATGAATGTTACACAGTGTGACTCGGAAGGAACAGTGTTTCCAGTGATGGATGCATATAATTAATTTGTGTTAAAAGTAGGAGAGAGACATGTGAGTGTTTTATGGCATGGCAAACACACAAAGGGCTTGATGATGCAGCTTTTGTTGCAGAAGAATGTGCTTGGAAACTGCAATGTTTGAATCATATTCAGTATATTATGCAAAAGAACACAGGACAGTGATATGGAGGGCTGTGTTGTGGCAATAAAGTCAACAGAATACTTGATAACTGACTAGAGCACTTAGTTTCCTGTTTCCTGTTTTTAAACTATTTCAAATAATCCATAACTTTTAAGAAACGTGAAAACGATCTTGTAGATCGGCCATTTCACTATTAGATCGGTTTTAACGGTTCATTCATAATGCATATTTGTAATTCTGTGAGCGTCACACACTTTACCTCATAGTGTGCATAAGAAGTTGAGAAGTGAGACATCAAGCAGAGAGGCTCAGGGTGGAACTATGTTATATTCTTCATGAATGGTTACAAATCACACAAGAGCATGTTTTTCCCTGTGAGACCATGACACGGTGGTGCGTTTCAATGCACACAATGGTTAAATAAATAGCGACGCCAATGCTGCAATCTGACAGCACCTCCGAATGTGCTGATCTTCAGTGTATACTATTCAGAGCTGTGGCAATGGAAGCTACCATCTGCTTTTCAGGGTTTTCCTCCGACTACAATTTGACAACATTCTTCCGTACAAAATACCAGAACAACACAGGTTCTCCTACTCTTATCAAATACCGTCACTGTCGGGCAGAAACCTCTGGGTTTTATAAATATTTAACCAATGAAAAGCATTCATTAGTCACAAGAGCTTGTGACTAATAACTACATTGGCTCCATTGAACACAGGTTCCTTTTTTTTTCCATTTCCTGAAAAGCAACGCTTTTGGACTTATACAAGGTTTCCACTCAACAGGGACATACAACAATACACACTCAGGGCCCAATGGAATACATCAATATTCAGATTTTTCATCCCATTTCCACCCATTTTGTCATTGACCCCCCCCAATAGTTCATGGTTCAGGCCTGGTAGACCTTCACCAGCAGCCACATCAGCAGCACGGTGATGAAGACGATCATGAAGTTGAGGAACAGTTCTTGTACTGAACGGTCCATCCTGGTGGCTCTGAGCGGGTTCTCTCAGAGGGGAGGGCAGGCAGGAGGAGATGCTCAGCCGGCTGCCCAACAACAGCAGGAGTGAGTGCAAGACAGAAGGAGGATGGGCTTGCAGATTTGTTGAACGATGTCCAAAGGGGCGTATAGCTCCTCTTTGGTTTGGTACACCAAGTCTAAGAGATGGAGACAGAAAACATACAACTTTAACCACATGAACCCTATAGCAGTGCAGTGGTTCTCAAACTTTTTCATGTCAAGGACCCCCAAAATGATATGTATTTGGCCGCGGACCCCCAGCTAAAAATATTTTGTTCCAGGGACGCCCAGAAGCAAAGATTTGAGTTATAAATGTTCGCTTTAAAAATATACATATTCAAAGATTTGCACACATTTTCAAGATTTTTCAAAAATAGCAGATCTACAAGCTCATAGCACGGCACTCGGTGCCGCGCTATGAGCTTGTATATCTGCTATTTTTGAATAGCCAAAGTATAAAATACATATAGCTCTATACATAACCCATATGTACCCATACCCACTTGCTTTTTTACTTATTAAAAAAAAAAAAAAAAAAAAGCAAGTGGGTATGGGTACATATGGGTTATGTATAGAGCTATATGTATTAGATATATATATTATATAGAGATAAGATGTATAAAGATAGGTATAGGTAGGTAGATAGATAGATAGATAGATAGAGATATCATATGATTTATATGATATGTTACATTTGTAATTGTTTATATGGATTATGAATGTTAAATAAGACAGGGGTAGGAGTAAATAAGTTTTGCTTCATCCTACTCCTTTTTGAACATGTTGGGGATGATCAATGATCGCATTTTAAATGTTTTTTGTTTATTTCATTTGTATTTTATTTCTATATTGTGGCTTTCATTGTTCTTGGTTCTTGTTTTATTTTATCTGTAAGTTCAAAATAAAGTTTATCAAATCAAATCAAAAAAATAAAAGGTCATAATAATTCTGATGCTATATTTACACATTTTGCTGGGTACCCCCTGGAACCCCCTCAAGTACCCCTGGGGGTCCCCGGACCCCACTTTGAGAACCAATGCCCTATAGCATCCGGCCTGGGCCACCAAAAATAGCTGATCTGCAAGCTTATAGATTTGCTGTTTTCGGCAGAGAGATTTGACGTAGAGGGAAATACAGCAGAGGTTCTCAAACGTTTTTATACCAGGAAGCCACTTTATGGGGGAAATCCTCTGGCGACCCCACACTTTTTACACAATTTAAAAA
>NC_137606.1:56294457-56394457 GCF_963280865.1 Gymnoscopelus braueri
ATACATTATTGACCCCCAACTTTAACAACATTATCCACTTACAGTTTACTGAAATCCTACATTTAGTTGACTGCAGTACCGTAGGGGACTTTACTTAGCCTCGCGTAGCCAGACTACATCACTGCGTGTATATGAGTCTGGTGCTTCTATAAGGACGTTTTTTTTCCAAGGGGCTGGATCAAAACAATGGCTCTGGACGCAATTGGTTAAACCTACAACCAATTACAGTCTCCCATATTTGAATACTGGGCCCTGATTGGTCACCCCAGACTTCGGGAGCAGGAAATGGATTCACAACGGAGCGTTGCCAGACCCAGATCGCAGAGGGCAATAATGTTTTTGCACTGGCAGATTAGTCTGGTCCCAGGCTAGACTTTACTAAATAGGCCCACAAATCTTTTCCTCAGTAAATCTATTAAACGAAAATAGCCACGATACGACGTGTTGTGTGCTTGTAGATTAGCTATTTTCACTGAATGTGCGCAGCATATTAGGGAAGCTTACGTTCATGTGATTAAATCATACATACTTAGTTGATCCTCTGGTCTAGTATTTCCCTCTACACCAAACGTCTTCGCCGGAAATAGCTGATCTACAAACTCACCAAGCCCTACGTTGCCACACATCGTGAGCTTGTAGATCTGCTATTTCTTTTCACTGAACGTATGCCCCCTGGCTCAGGGCATTAGGATAATCAGCACAGGGTCTGTGCATTTTAATCTACCGGCTAAACTGTGATTGTGTTGCGTGTTGGTTGTTCTCTATCATTTGTTGACACATGGGGTCACGACAGGACAATGTGTACTATGCGATAGATCCCCTGAACAGTTGATCCTGGGATTTCTGAGGTCATTCCCACAGGATTTAACAGATCATAACGGCTGCCGGTTCATCACTCCAGCACTCATGCCTGCACTCATCCAGTAGATCACATGGGCAAGACACATCTGAGAGAGAGAGAGAGAGAGAGAGAGAGAGAGAGAGAGAGAGAGAGAGAGAGATGGCAGGGTTATCCTCCAAAGACAAAAGGGTGTCCGCACCACCCCCCCCCAGGCATCATTGTCACATTCTGGAGCACGCACTGTGTGTGTGTGTATGTGTGCTGTGAGGCCAACACAATTAGATTCGTGTGAGACAGAACAGGCAAGTGAAGGAGATAAGTCTCGTGGTGGTTCAGCAGCTTGACAAAGTGTCAAGGTTTTGGTGCGGGGTGCTATTCAAGTGAATGTTGAATCCAATTTCTAGATTTGAAGGCCGCTATGCGCTGATCAGAGCAATGGTCACTGAGTTATGGCCATTAGAAGTGTGAAACAGTGCTATGACACTGCTGTAGCCCCATATGTGTGCAATTTATGTAGTTTATTTGGTGTGACTATTCCCATGCCAGATTCCATTTTGTTCCAACATGTGGCCCCTGGCAGCAGTAAGACGTTAACTCTGATTATTCTATCAATGGATGTCAAACAAATATATTTCACTCTCACCTTCAGAGGAAAACACCTAACTTAGGCCTCTATAAGCTCCAACTCTGGCTTAATTTCAATTCATAAATCGTCATTTCACACCTCTGTATTGTAAATGGTAACACAGTAAAACTACCGCATTTGCTGTGGTTGGAAATAGTCTTCGTCTCTGATGCACCTTTCCTGGAGCACTACCAGCTAACACAGCAGCTCCTGTGAGCCTACCATCATATTGCAATGTTACCATGTTTGTATGCTATTTCTAGTGTCGAATTTAATAATTTAAGTCACATTTACATGACGTGGCCCATTAATGCCATTTTCATTCTGCTGGATACCTGGACCACCATACCATCTATCTACAGAAGTGCAACACTACAATAGCTACTCCACCAATAGGCTCTTTACACAGCAGCCATATTATCACTTCCTTCACAGATGTTACCAATGATACTAATGAAGGCTCTGTTCCATTTAGTGTAGCACAGTGGTTCTCATATTTTTCATTTCCATGACTCCCATAACTCTGAGAGTGTACAAATGGAACCAAATGGACCCTTACGGGTCCATTTGGTTCCATTTGTACACTCTCAGAGTTACACACCCGTAAGGGGCCACTTGGAAACCCCTTAAGGAACCATGAGTGTCCCTGGACCCACATTTTAGACCCACTGGTGTAGCAGACCCTGACTCTGTTTGACCAGAATGGAACAGAGCCTTCATTAGTATCATTGGTATTGTAACACCTGTGAATGTCTCTGTGCATAGAGCCTATTTGCTGCAGTCCGAACCATAGATATATATAAAGGCTAGATGACTCACCCGCGCTGCTGGCCAATGGAGTACGACGTTGCCAAATGGCGGCCATCTTGAAACAGTCATTCATAACATTATGTCTATGGTGCATATACTTTAAAATAACCATAGCGTGCTCAATTTTCATTTTCAAACGGTTTGGTGTTTTGTAAACACCAAAGATGTAATAAAATTATAAAATTATAAAATAAAATCAAAAATAGAAAAGCATGATTATAATTATAAGTATGCAGTATCATAACTACATCTTTGGTGTTTACAACACACCAAACCGTTTGAAAATCGGATGAAAATTGAGCACGCTATGGTTATTTCAAAGTATATGCACCATAGACATAATGTTATGAATGACTGTTTCAAGATGGCCGCGGTTGAGCTACGCTTGCGCTGTCCCCTTGAGCCATCTAGCCTTTATATATATCTATGGTCCGAACATCATTTCAATGACCTCGCACCACCAGAGAGGGAGACAAAACCTGGAGTGCATTTTTGTAACCTTGTCTTTTCATCACTTCATCTTCATCTTCACACTACTTCTGTTGTTCTCTCAGACAGGGATCTGTGTTCACTGAAGTCCCCATGGGCAGAGGTACAGATGAGGGCCACTTGTCGGGGACTTTTTTCCTCACGAGTGCTTTTGTCATGATCCCTCTGTGTCCATCCTTCTCTTTGCAACTCATTAGCAGGGGTGGAGAGTAACTAAGTATATTTACTTAAGTACTGTACTTAAGTACAATTTTGAGGTATTTGTACTTTACTTGAGTATTTCCAATTTCCAGTACTTTTCACTTCTACTCGGAGGCAAATATTGTACTTTTACTCCACTACAATTATTTGAAAACTTTAGTTACTAGCTAGTTTTCAGATATAAATTATGATATTATAAAACATACATTAACAACTTTAGCCCTATTTCAAACATAGGCTATTTGAAAATAGCCGATCTGCAAGCTCACAGGAGCTTGTAGATCTGCTATTTTCAAATATTTTAGTACTTTTACTTTTGGTACTTTAAGTACATTTTGATGCCAATACTTTCGTACTTTTAGTCAAGTTTGAATTCTGGACTTGTACTTGTAACAGAGTATTTTTATAGTGCAGTATTGGTACTTTTACTTAAGTAAAGAATTTGAGTACTTTTTCCACCACTGCTCATTAGAATACAAAGATTCTAGCAGGCTACCACAGAGGCGTGACCTCTGTCTGGCTGCCGGCCCTACATTTCAAAATGGTGCAACAGCATACCTCGGTGTATGCAAGCGCCACTGTAGTTATCGCCATAGCTCTGCTTGCAAATGACTTCCATGACCGAATTCTCTACGTGATATGAGGATTTGCCCTTGTGTGCAGGAAAGGGAAATGGCTTCACAATTATCCTTTCTTAATTTAAAAGTGATATTTACATTTAGTGGAAGTCAACTTAAGTAATCACCAGCCTTTGTTGCTCTGTGCCACAGTTAATTATTTGTATTTATATAATGTAAACCTCTTGCATATTCACAAGCAAGGGACATTTTGACACTGGTGAATTTAACTTGTTTACTTGTTTGCATCTATGAATATTGAAAGCCATGGGAGATTCCAGAGGTGCCTCTGGATCCTTTTTTTGGAGTATTGAATGTTAAAGGATGTCTTCTACGGAAATATTCCTGCTTAAGTCTGAAAATAAAAAATTGGCCTTGCAGGGAAAGATTGATACAGACAAAAATGGCCAACACATTGGTGTACCAATTACTACCAAGGGAAATGAGTGCATATTTTCCATGGCTTTATCTACAAAAATTTTGGTCAAGATGACAATGGATAAAAGATCTTACTACTTTTCTGGCGTGAAGCCTTTAGTCATCATCAATAGCTATAGGACCATAATCAGGCCCATAACCCAGCGGTGGGCAACTTTGATGATGGAGAGGACCACTATATTTCCACACTCACTCCAGAGAGCCACGTTGCATATATTTACTGTTGGGCAGACACCTCTTATCTCCGTATTTTCACTTTTTTCGGAAATGAATGCCGTACTTCGCCATTCTATGTCACACACAAGTATAGCTTATGAGCTTGTAGATCGGCTATTTTTGTTATTTTTTAATTGGAATCCTGATTTTATTTGTTGCTATTTTTTTATTGGAATCATGAAAAGTATCATTTTTATTTAATTTCAAATGCATTTAGTTATACTTATGTTGTGAATGTTTTGAACTTAAATAGAAATACATTGGACATAAAAAATACAATAGAATTGTAATACTAGTCATTAAGCTATATAGACTGAAGTAATTAAAGCGGGTCATGTTTGCATGTTTGGAATTGTAACAGCTGAAAATATATCAGTAATATATCAGTATTCCGATATTAACTTGTGGGCCGCATTAAGTGAAGGTGGGGGCCGCATGTGGCCCCCGGGCCGCCAGTTGCCCATGTATGCCATAACCTAATAGTGTCTCTTTGGGACATATTCTGCTGATAGAACACTGGAATGCGATTAGACCGTTTTGTAACCTGGAAGGAAAAGAGGTTGCTGTTTACAGTGGAGAGGGTTACATGTCATTGTTCCGACATGTCATTGTTCCGACATTACTAACCCTATCCCTAACCCTATCCCCAGTGGTGGAAAGTAACTAAGTACATTTACTTAAGTACTGTACTTAAGTACAATTTTGAGGTATTTGTACTTTACTTGAGAATTTCCAATTTCCAATACTTTTACTTCTACTCCACTACATCTCAGAGGCAAATATTGTACTTTTACTCCACTACAATTACTTGAAAACTTTAGTTACTAGTTACTTTTCAGATATAAACTATGATATAATGAAACATACATTAACCACTTTAGCCCTATTTTATACCTAGGCTATTTGAAAATAGCAGATCTACAAGCTCACAACGCGTCGCATCGCGACGCGTTGTGAGCTTGTAGATCGGCTATTTTCAAATATTTAGTACTTTTACTTTTGGTACTTTAAGTACATTTTGATGTCAATACTTTTGTACTTTTACTCAAGTACATTTTTAATTCTGGACTTTTATTTGTAACAGAGTATTTTTATATTGCAGTATTGGCACTCTTACTTAAGTAAAGAATTGGAGTACTTTTTCCACCACTGCCTATCCCTAACCCTAACCATAACCGCACGTGAAGCCACGTAGTCGGAGTGGCGGGATGTCGAAATGGAAGGTGGAGAGAGTAGCAGCATGCTCTCCTCTCCAACCAGCTGTTGTTTTGTAGACCAAACTAAGCACGCCGTGACAATGGAAGGGTTCCCACTGGCCAACGCTAGCCTGGTAAAGCCCCTCCCTCCTGAAAATGTCAATGGAAATGAGATTTTCCGGAGGGAGGGGCTTTACCAGGCTATGCCAACGCAGCTTGGACTTTGGAATTACTGAGACGGCTGAGGACAGGTGAGGACTTCATTAAACGACATGCACGCTTACACGCACACACACACACACACACACGCACGCTCGCACGCACGCACGCACGCACGCATGCACGTGCTCACACGCACACACATCTAACCTTGCGCACGTCGGACATACAGTACACAGTTGGATCTAGAAGGTTTCAGAGTCATTCATTGGCCTGTAGAGGAAGCCACACAGTGGATCTGAGCTAAATACAACAGTGCTGTTACACACTGCAATGACTGGGACACACTACTGCTACAACTACAAAAACACAACATACAGTAGTAGGCTATAAGAACAAAGAATCCATCAGCTACTGTACATGGTCCAACAATGCAGAGAGAAAGATCAAGGTATGCTTACGTTCCCAGTCTGTCAATATTTAAGTGCCAGTCTCACATTATCACATTTTAATCATAATAATAATATTTTTAATACAACATCGTTTTAAACCAGTGGTTCACACATTTTAATGTCAAGGACCCCCCAAATTGATATGAATTTGGCCGCAGACCCCCCATCTGAACATATTTTGTGCCATAAGAGATTTGACAACATTTTTCAAAAATAGCAGATCTACAATGCATCACGATGTGATGCATTGCTAGCCAGGCATTGCCAGACTGATCACGTCGGATCACTCACAGGTTCCTTCACACTATCAGGGGCTTGTGAGTGATCCCACATGATCAGTCTGGCAATGCCAGGCTAATGCATTGCAGGCCCTAGACCCCACTTTGAGAACTATACTGTTTTAAACTTCACAAAGGGAGTGTTCTCTGGCAGCATGTCTCTCTTTTCTGGGCAAGCACACAACAGCTAACCTCAGCCGTTATCGTTTGACCAGGGTCCAGGAAATTAATGAACCGTATGAAAATGTCTCGTCAGGGTAACACCAGAAATAAGAGCACCTGTTCCAGGGGTCATCAATATGTCCGTACACGGACAAATGTGTCCGTGGCAAAGTTTTGATTTACACAGCATTATAATGTTCTTATTTTGATCATAAGACGCAATTACTGATTGTCTCCAGGTTTTCTTCAGAATATGTATGACTCTGATTTACTATGACACTATGTATGGCACATTAGGAGTCCTACTAGTACTAGTTAGCCTGGTTCCAGACGAATCTGCCTTTGCGAAATTGCATTGCACTTTAGCCTATAGGCAGATTAGTGTGTCGTGTGATATTGTCTGGCCACGCGAGGCTAAGTACTAGTGGTTCTTAAATGTTTTATTTGCAAGGACCACCATAACTCTGAGAGTGTACAAATGGAACCAAATGGACCCGTCCATTTGGTTCCATTTGTACACTCTCTGAGTTACAGACCTGTTATATGGTCATTCAGGGCTATCTCTTTAAGTAATATTGTTGTCCACTCATTTTGTATATCCGTGGCAAAAATTAAATTTTGATTAAAATGTCCACCACAAGACAGCATGGTGATGACCCCTGACCTGTTCGCGTCGGCATGTTGAATTCCCCATGTACAGTGTCTGGCTGTGGGGACGTTACACAACTAAACCACAGGGTGGAACAGAGAAAGGAATGTCAAAACCCAAATAACAAAGTGGAAATGGGAAGAAGAACCACAGACAATAAAAAAAAACTAATTGTGTTGTATGATTAACTCCCTTTCTCGATTAACAAGAATGGGACAATAGGTAAATTACGTAGCCACTTACTCCCTATAGTACTTAGTTGACCAGATAGTCCCCCAGGCAGGGGCGTAGCACCAAATTCTGTGCCCTGGGGACAAAGATTCACTGTGGGCCCCCCTATGATTTTTTTTCTTTAAAGAAGAAAAAAAAAGACGATCAGCTATTTTCGATGGATGTTCTTCCACAAAGAGGGACCAGGGTTCAATGGTTTTAACAAGAACGGGGGCTACTTTGATTTCATTTAATTAAATATCACGTGTAGAGTAAAGAATGTACAGTATAGAAGCTGCAATTTAAGGGGAATTAGCTCAAATGGTAACGTGCTTGCTTAGCATAATAGCATGTGAGAGGTAGCGGGATCTGCGCCCACATTCTCCGAGGAGCTTTTCATGAGTCAGAGGGAGCATGTTTGAACACGAAGCAGTTTAATCTCCTTGGCTTCAGACTGAGCCATTAAAACAGTTCTGATAACACATGCACTTGTGTTCACAATGGTACAACCAGTCCCTTGGCTGGGTTATTATTGTATAGGCTTATGCAGTGGTGTACAGTAACTAAGTACATTTACTTAAGTACTGTACTTGAGTACAATTTTGAGGTATTTTTTACTTTACTGGAGTATTTCCAATTTTCTGTGCTTTTCCATCTCAGATGCAAATATTATACTTTTACTCCACTACAATTATTTGACAACTTTAGTTACTAGTTACTTTTGATTATTATTACAAAACATACATTAACCACTTCAACCCTATATACATTTCGGCCATTTGAAAATAGCAGATCTGAGCTTGTAGATCTGCTATTTTCAAAAGATTTTTAATAGATTTGAAAACTTGTAAAATGGGACATTCTGCATAATGGATCATTTTACTTTGGTACTATAAGTATATTTTGATACCAATACTTTTGTACTTTTACTCAAGTACATTTTTAATACCAGACTTTCACTTGTAACAGACTATTTCTACATTGCAGTATCGATACTTTTACTTAAAATGTGAGTACTTTTTCCACCACCAGGCTTATGTAATATAACAGTGGAAATTCACTCTTCAAGTTCCAGTCATCTGAAAGTCTCCATCGTGTTTAATGTAAGCAAATGTTGTAATTTCGTCAACTGTTGCACATTTAAAGCTGCAATCCAAGTGGTAGAAATGTAAGGGGAAATATAGCTGCAAGCAGCGATAAGCGGGGCCAGGGAATGCAGAAAGAAAACAGAAAGAAGCAATGATAAGTAATATGCACAATAAGCCATAGAAACATAGAAGAATGAACTTGAGAGAAAGAAGACCATGCAATTAATAAATGAGCATTTTAAACCCTCACTAACCCTAACCTCAGTAAAACAACGCCTAAGCCTATCCTCAAGAAACACTATGTGTAAACCCAAGAATGCCAAATCATGATCACCTCAATACATTGTCGTGGACAGGGATCGAACCAGCGATCTACGGACGCCGAGGTTACCTCTCTTCTCATTGAGCTAGATATATGGCCTCCCTGGTAGTGTGTTGATATTTATAAGTATTTCCGTCCATTATGAACCAAGCCTCTGTGTCCCGAACTACTCTAGATCACTGGTTCACATACCATTTACCAATAAAGGCATTTTTGTGTCTCCTCGGAATGAAAACTAGTGAAAGTAGCCGATCTACAAGCTCACAAAACGTTGCTATCTGAAAAGTTGTGAGATTGTAGATCGGAGAGAGAGAGAGAGAGACATGGAAACGGAATAGATTGAAGAGATAAGGATAATTCCTTTAACAGGTCCGTTCATGAAAGTCCTTGCGGTCTTGTTTCCAATGAGGGCCTGTGAGCAATTAGGGGTTAAGAGTCTTGCTCAGGGACAAATTTCATTTGCTGGCCTGGCCTGGAATCGTACCTGGGGCAACTAGGGCCTCTGGCTCCCTAGGCTGGCTCACTAACCACTCAGCTATGGCCACCCCTCAAGAGAGAGAGAGAGAGAGAGAGAGAGAGAGAGAGAGAGAGACATGGAAACGGAATAGATTGAAGAGAGAGACATGGAAACGGAATAGATTGAAGAGAGAGAGAGAGAGAGAGACATGGAAACGGAATAGATTGAAGAGAGAGAGACATGGAAACATAATAGATTGAAGAGAGAGAAAGATGGAAGCAGAATGGATTGATTGGACGTCTCAACCATTGCCATTAACAGGAATCGATCCCTCAACCTTCGGATTGACAGGCTTCAACACTACCTATAGTGCTATAACTTTGTCTAGGCTGAGGTTGTCTGTTGAAGATCAAATTGAACCAGTGAAAGCAGCCGATCTACAAGCTCAGAAACACGTTGCTATCTGAAAAGTTTTGAGATTGTAGATCGGCTATTTTCAGAATTAAGTATGTCATACATTGAAAAGAGAGAGAGAGACTAATGAGGAGTGAGTAGTGAGTGGGTAGATCCAATCCATGGGAATAGGCCAGGTGGACTGTTGCTGTTGCTCACTTTCTAAAAGAACATAATTATGTCAGAAAATTGACAAACAAATATTGTGAAATACTGTGAAAAAATAGATCACACAGATGATACAGTTTCACGCAAATAGCTGGAAAATCCTGGGTTTAAGTGTTTTTCAAACTGCTCCAAATTGCGGACAATCTAAGGGCAGAGCTTACTGGTCAACGTGATAGATGTGTTCCTCATGAGTCAAGGCACATGTGTAAGCAGGTTTAATGGCTTTCGGCCAAACGAGGCATAAATTTTGCCTGTTTAAGGTTTGCATTTTCAAAAAATCGCTATAGCGCCCACCTTTGACCAATTGGAGTAAGATTGGTTTCAGTGATATTTGGAATGACCCTCAACATTACCGCAAAGTTTCAAAGAAATGTGAGTCTGCATGTATGTGATAGGGGCAGATGAATAATTGTCATAAAACTGCAATATTCATTGGCTCATTAAAGCTTCATTTTTTCACTTATGGAAAATCTGCTTGCACCGTTGAGTCGGCATAGGTCCAAAGTTCATGTGTAAAACGTTTCGTGCAGATTACTCAAAAATCCCAGGAGTTTTAACAGTTTTTCATATAATTCAAAATGGTGGGAGATCTAAAGGTCAGAGGTCAAAAGTCAGAGGGTGAAAGTTGTTCATCATGAGTAGACGCATATGTGTATTGAAGTTTCATGGCTGTAGGTGAAACAGGGCATGAGTTGTACCTGTTCAAAGTTGGCATTTTCAATTGAGTGCTATAGCGCCACCTTTTGACGAAAGATTGTGAGATTTATTTCTTGATAGTTTTTCATGACCATCTACCATATGGCCGAGTTTCGTAAAAAGCGACAGCACGGTTCAGCCAGAACTGCGAAAAGTGGCAGAAACAGAAGAATACTGCCAATCTTAAAACAGGTCCAGAGCTGAGCTCTGGCCCCGTAATTAGCTCAAAGAGAGAGAGAGAGAGAGAGAGAGGGAAAGAGAGAGAGAGAGAGAGAGAGAGAGAGAGAGAGAGAGAGAGAGAGAGAGAGAGAGGGAAAGAGAGGCAGTTAGAGAGAGAGAAAGAGAGAGAGAGAGAGAGAGAGAGAGAGAGAGAGAGACTAATTAGGAGTGAGTGAGGGCAGGTGTGATTATGGATTGAGAGGGAGTGACAGCAGGTGAGGTGGGTGGATCCAATCCATGGGAATAGGCCACGTAGCCACGTAGGCCTTGGTTATGGCCCCCCTGTTGATTCAACACCAACCAGTGGCCTTACACTCCCAGCAGGCTCGCCTGTCGGGAGGGGATATGTAGGTAGTCGGGGCAGCGTGACACAGGGGCTGTCCTGTCTGTCATGGGTAACCATGATAGAGCCGGCAGGACAGTACATCATACACACAGTCCCGAAACCTCGTTATGATGATGAAAATCTTAAAGGGTCTACACCATGAATTTCATTTTTTTTTTGTTTTTAGTATTTTTTGGGCTCCCCAGTGTCTCTTGTACCCCAATTTTTTTTTTTAACATTCAGTCATTCATTCTCATTTCAGAGATTTTCAGAATGGGCGTGTCTGAACAGGCCATTTCAGAATGTGCAATGCAAGTGATGTCACTTGCGTTTCCAATGTTAAATGAAAAGTGCCCGAATCGCTCCGAAACTTTTTCTACCCCCCCTAAGTGGGGGTCTACGAACAAATACTTCGGGCTCGGATTTTGGCTCCGCCCCCCGGAAGTGGGTGAAACAGGCACCTCAAACACTTGGTGGAATTGTTCAAAAATTTTCAAAGTGTTTTTTTTTCGATTTTGTATTTTTCTTAGATGCTTCTTTTTATGCAGACTTTTTCCTTTTTTTCTTCTTTTTTTTTAATATTTGTTTTTATTAACAGACAGAATTGCTCAGTAGCCCCCCCCTGCCCAAGAGGACGTTTTGGTATTGCAGCTGAAAGTGCTGTATAAGCCAGAGACAATTGACTTGGGATGAGTATATCTGAGTGATGATTTAGGCTCAAACCTTTTGAAAAAGGTTTGAGGGACATACACCATATGATATTAAATATCAAATATTTTTTTTAAATTCATGGTGTAGATCCTTTAACGCAGCTTACGCTGCCCTGCTCTGTCATGCGACACCGTTTGTAGCGCTCAGTCACCGCTCTGCGGGTGAGCGCGGAGGTAGAAAGTGTAGGCTAAAAGCTGACGACCCTCTAGGCACCTGTATCCGCAGTCCCAGTATAGGCCTTCTCTACCCCCCCCCCCTTCCTTCCTTTTCATAGGAGGCAGCGAGACCAGATCTGGTCACGTCAGGAGTACCTTTGACATGGCATGCATTTACAGTGGGGAGTAAAGAACCCTACGTGAGAAATGTTGCTCACCTGGCGTCGAGCCCTGCGAGAAGAGTACTCCACGCAGGGGTTGGGGTCATGTGATGGGCGATGGCGCCCTCCGGCGGGGGAACGGGGATAAGTCACTTCCCCTTGAAAACCCTGTTGTTGTTTCACACAATTCTTTTCAAAAATACAGTTATACAGAATTACAGTACCTGAGAACAACATTCATCCTGCTGCCCCGCTTCATTTTCTGAATAAGGAGCAGCAGGCTCATCGCCCCTATGTTCTGGACATTATCACATGTACAGCTTGCAACCCTTATTCTTTTTGAAGAAAACAGACAGTGTTTTTAACTGAAAAGAGCCTCTTTATTATTTATCAGAAAATAATAACACGTGCCTTGGGCTGTATACATATATTTACTTTTATTCAGAAATGTACAATATAGTCTGCAATAGTTTTGCTCAGCCAGGCATCCAGAACGTGTGCACCGTGTGCACCCCGTACGAAACGGCCCCCCGAAAGTGGGGCGAATAGCAGGAGGCGGCGTTGTCCATCGCCGTTCCTCTGCTCACACAGAGGCCATTGTGGTAGTTGTCAGAGTCGGGGCTCGAACCCGCGCTGCGTGGTGTGTTTCAGGCTGGGTCGTCTACGAACCTGGCCTGAGCCGCTCGATCGGTGTCTGACCAGAAGCGGTAGCCTGGGTCCAGGCCGTGGGCCCCTCCCCTGGGGCCGCCGCGTCCAGGGGTGGGCGACACCGCGCACTGTGGTCTGGTGGCGAGGGGTGCTGGTGTCCCGGAGCGCCTCTGCGTGGCGGCGGCAGGGCGTGCTGCGCTGGTCTCCCGGGGGCCTTTGGGACCCCCTCGCGCCTGCGCCTCACCCTTCAGGCGGCTGTACAGGTGCTGACAGCGTCGCCGAACAGGCCGTGTTGACTTACTGGCTGGTCCATGATACCTAACCGCTCCGCGGATAGGTATCCGCTCCGGGGAGGCAGGAGAGGTCCACCCATCTCGCCCTCTCCATGGACACCAAAAACGCCATGGCGCGGCCGATGGCGGACAGGGCTGACTCGTTTTCATAGACCTGGTTGCTTATTTCTCTCGCAAAATCTGGCAATAGTGTTCAGAGATACATACGTCACACACACACACACACACACACACACACACACGCACACGCACACGCACACGCACACGCACACGCACACACACACACACACACACAAACACACAAACACAAAAACACACACACACAGCTCTCTCTCTCTGTCTGCAAGCCATATTCCTCCCAAATAATAAACAGCCCCATCCTCGAGCAAGCTCGCTCACTCTCTCAATCTGTTTAACTTAATTACAGGACTGTCTGGAGGAGGACTAGCCACGGTGCGTGGTTGTAATGTGCTCTCACATTTAACTGTTTTAACATTTAACATTATATATGTCACTGTATATTATGCAAATATACAGTGACATATACCACAATGGAGTGTCGACTATATTATTATTATTTTCTTTTGCTTTACAATATGTACTGCTTCAACTAACTACCTACCTGTTTTATTCTTATTTTTGTCTTTATTACATTTTAAAGTACAAAAGTATTGGTATCAAAATGTACTTAAAGTAGCCTACCAAAAGTAGAAAGTACACGACAAGTTTTCAAATGATTAAAAATATTTTGAAATTAGCCGATGCGACACATTGTGAGCTTGTAGATCAGCTATTTTCAAATGGCCGAAATGTATATAGGGCTGAAGTGGTTAATGCATGTTTTGTAATAATAATCAAAATCTACAAAGTAACTAGTAACGTTTTCAAATAATTGTAGTGGAGTAAAAGTACAATATTTGCCTCTGAGATGTAGTGGAGAAGTAAAAGTACTGAAAACTGGAAATACTATTTTACTTAAAGGAATATTTCACTTTCAAAACAAATTTGGGTCATGTTATCGTCTACTCAGGCTTTTGGGAGCACCCCGGACCGTTTTTAAGTTGCTTGATTCAGTATTTAGACATTTGATATTCATTTTTATCAGACACGCCCCCTTCCTACACAAACCCATTGTAACTTCAAACTCTATTTTAAACATGTTAGATTCATCAATTATGATTTTTTTTTTCCAAAAAATATATAAAAAATAAATGAAAAAAGTTATTATTATTATAACACGGTCTCATCACGTATTAGAAGGGCAATATCAGTCACCAGAACCAAGGACGGGTGTTTTCGATGAATCTATCATGGTTAAAATGGAGTTTGAAGTTACAATGGGTTTGTATAGGAAGAGGGGGTGTCTGATAAAATGAATATCAAATATCTAAATACCTAAATACTGAATCAAGCAACTTAAAAACTGTGGGGGGCTCACAAAAGCCTGAGTAGATGACAAAATGACCCTTTAAAAAAAAGTGAAACATCCCTTTAAGTACAGTACTTGCGTAAATGTACTTAGTTACTTTACACCACTGTTCCAGACCCTTAGTGTTTCACTGTACATATTGATGGTTTTAAATCACTCAGGTTCTGTTTCTTTCTTTTTTAATGGCTTTACAGTTTGAATAAAGTTTTTTTAATAAAACTAACAGTGAAATGTGTGCCTCAAATTGCCAAAAACCCTGGGAGTGGTCCTGACATTCAGCTGTCCTTCAAGACACTCTTCACAGCTGATATGTATGTATGTATTGTAGCATATAACTTATATATATAACTTTTCATGTCTCATTTACTGTGTTCCCATCTTGCCATCCCTGCGTAAATGAGCCCACACGTGGTGCAACTGGTTGGTCTGTGTTGGAGGAAGGGCCATTAACTTGTAGCACCCATCTCACCCAGCACATCAGGGTAGGTCCCTGCCAGCAAAGTGTTGTGTGCTCTGATCTTGCCTTTGCCATTCGTCTAAGACAGTCCCATCCCAATGTTCCATCTGTACTTTACACCGTAGGTCCACCTGATACATCCCAATACACCAACAGGACAAGGACATCAGTTAAATCACTGGGCATGTGTTTCACACTCTTTCTAGAGACAGCTGCATCAGGGACATAGGACAAGTAAGACGCGCGAACGCTGGAAGCGAACGCAGCTCGAAAATATTGTGTATTTACGGACTTGTAATCCGTGTTATTTTTACTGTGATGGGGAGAGAACATTGACTGTGTGTGTGTGTGTGTGTGTGTGTGTGTGTGTGTGTGTGTGTGTGTGTGTGTGTGTGTGTGTGTGTGTGTGTGTGTGTGTGTGTGTGTGTGTGTGTGTTGCAGGCTATCTAAATTCCTGCACTCTGGCGCCCTCTGGCCCTCTACTAGGCAGTGCATGCACACAGACAGACAGAAGCACACACACACACACAACCCAAGCACGGTAACATAGTAAGCTCCACTTGGTCGGAGGTTGGTAGGACATCATGGTGATCATGACTAAATGCAGTATCCATTGTCAGCACTGAAGGTGTACAACATGCTCAACAGCTTCTGCTTAATGTTCTTGCTCTTCAGGATGACATCTCATGTGGCTAAAGGACATTACTATTCACAACATTCACAACAGCGTGGGGGCAATTTAGCCGATGATGGGATGGAAGAGATGAGGGCTGTGATCTTTCTGTTTGTGAGGATACACCCCAATCTTTTACGAAGACACACTAGCGCTTCAGCTCCCCCTTTACTGTTTCTGCACATTTTGGGGAAGGCGTCAGTCCACTCCACTCACATGCATCATGACAGCATCTTTCCTGATCTTCATAGCAGTCTACTCCCAAGACTGGTGAGCAGAGACAGTGATCAGAATCCATCATGGTGCTGACAGACAAGGTCTAGCTTAGCCTCTATGGCAGTGGGCCAAATTTGGTCCGTGGGGAATTTTCTTGTGGTACTGGAGCACATTCCATACTCCAAAAAATTTATTATAATCTTGGATGGTTGGTTGTACAGGATGACCATTTTGAATGTTTTTCATAACTGTTATCCAAAACTAATCTGTTCACAGCATCATGACATTCAGCCCGGGATGCACTTGAGTGATTGAGAGAGAGAGAGAGAGAGAGAGAGAGAGAGAGAGAGAGAGAGAGAGAGAGAGAGAGAGAGAGAGATCTCATGATGCGTTTCATGAACCATTAGTTGACCATCATGACATTTAGCCCGGGACGCTATTGGGTGATTGGAGTCCACTCAAAACTCAAAAATAGGTAGCTACAAATTGAGGGAGATGGCATGTAATGGATGAACTGCATTAGCACTCATGTTGTGCTCTTCCCTGCTGATGTGTCTACTTCCGTCTTAGAAGGAGGGCTGTGGACAGTTGAGAGAGGGAGAGAGAGAGAGAGAGAGAGAGAGAGAGAGAGAGAGAGAGAGAGAGAGAGAGAGGGCTGTGGACAGTTGAGAGAGGGAGAGAGAGAGAGAGAGAGAGAGAGAGAGAGAGAGAGAGAATACATGTCCGTTGACAGGATCGGTTTACAGCATTTAGATGCAGCTATAAAGATATATATAATGTGTATATAAGTTCTTTCTTTGATTGTATTCATTTAATTGAATATCCTACAATGTATTAATCCAATGTGTAATATGTCTGACAGTCCTTATCAGTTAGTAAGTTTCCACTCCTCTGTACTCCTCTGTCCCCTCCCCTTTTCTAATAAAGTGCTTGGACGGAGGGGAGTGCGCCATTGTGATTTTGGACCTTGTGAAGTGAGTTACATGGTGGTCACAATCCTCGTCGAGTAAAAGAGATCTCGTGTGTCACGTGTCTTCTTTATCTGTGTGTGATCAACAGCAAGGGGGTTTAAGATAACGATCAAGAACCTATCATTTCACTGGTCCTTCGTGTCGGATTTCTACGTCGTTTTTGGAAGAGGAGAAGAGGACGCATCGCAAGTCTATCGATAGCCAGAGATCTGAGAGGGTCCTGCAAGCCCTGGGGTGTAAAGTCGCGCCAGGCCGGTGTTCACCAGTCCGAAATCTTCTCTTCGACGAACGACTGCCGAAATCTGAACATGATCACACGCCTATAAGAAACATGTAAGTGGTCCTGGTGTGGACATATTGTTGTTATTACTTAGGTGTAATATTGACAAGTGTGGTCCTTGTGTGGACATATTGTTGTTATTACTTAGGTGTAATATTGACAAGTGTGTTGTAGTTGTGCATAGATAAGCAACTACAGTTATAGTTGTGTTGTAGTGGCGAAAGCCACTGCATTTTATTAGCTGCAAGAGTATACTGGTACAAGTTGAGTGTGTGTTTGTCACGGTGGTTGAAAGCCAGTGGGTCTGACAGCCCCCTCCGGGGAAATCTAGTCGTGTAAACTGCTTTGTCTATATTTATTCTATATATCTAGTATAACCCCCATAACAATCTCAGGGGTGTACGGTGTATGGTTTGGATGTGATAAGTGAGTGATAAGTGCGTGATTCCCTGGGGCACGTCTACACGTGGTGGACGTGGTGAATTTGGGTGTGATACAGTTTTTGGCCAGTATACAGCAGTGCCTAGATAAAGTTTGAAATACTGTACACTTAGTTAGGATAAGAACAAGATCTTTACAGTGAATAAAATAATTTCTACACATTGAACAGAACATTATAATAACCACACATATTTAAGTTCACCCACATAATAGTAATTGACTGCTAATATGGAGAAGGAAAAAGAAGATCCTGGGAAACAAGTGATTGTAGTCGATGTTACCAACGAAGGAAATAAGCCAAAGCAGGGCAAGAAGAAAGGCCAAACAAGGGCCCCCAGATCATGTTTTAGGTGTGGTCGTTTAGGCCATTTTGTGGCTGATTGTATATCAAGCACAACAGTACATGGATGGGATGATACGAGGAAAGAGAAAGGCCAACCAAGGGCCCCCAACTCATGTTGTATATGTGGTCGTAAGGGCCATCTTCTCTTCGGACTGGCTCTTTGCGAGTCATGCAATATGTCTGGCTGGGATGATTAGAGAAGAGAGAAAGAGAAGAAGCTAGGAGGCTGTGCGCATCAGAGCGACAGCTACAAAGAGAGAGATTGTAGTAAGAAGAAAACGTTTTGTTTTGTCTAAAAGATGTGTGAATGAGAGAGTGGAATGTGCATTTTTGTGATCTGTATGAATGCCCAAATAGATGCAGTAATCATTTAAACATTTCAAATTTCCATGTCGTGGTGCACAACGACATGTAAGAAGTGATGTTTAAATGAGTGAGAGAGAAGAGGAAGAAAGAGAGACTGTATGTGTATGTGTATGGGTGTGTGTGTGGAGGAATGTACTTTTATTTAGTAAGAACATGAGAATACAGTACATAGAAGTACAGTCCACCTACATGATTAATTATGTCCTGCATGAAAGGAGAGAGAGTGTGCGTGTGTGTTCAGGTGTTAGTGTACATGAATTGTAAGTGAATGTGGTGTTTGGGTGTAATACATATGTACTATATGTAAAGTGTGAAGGGTAGCAACAGTAGTGTGAACAAATGGGTTATGACGTGCGTGTGTGCTTGTATACGTGCATGTGTGTAGGTTCATGTACCGAAAAGAATGTGTGTGTGTGTTTGGAGCATGTGGAATGACGTCACTTACGTTGGAGAGTGTCAGGTACTGTGTATGTGCGTGAGTGTGTGCGCGCGTGTGAGCATGTGTGTGTGCTCGCATGCATGAGAATAAGAGAGTGAGAGCAATTCAGTGAGCCTGGCTCTGTGTGCGTGTGCGTATGTGTGTGTGTGCGTGTGCGTATGTGTGTGTGTGCGTGTGCGTGTGTGTGTGTGTGTGCGTGTTTGTGAATAGTCCAGCCAGTTTCTCAAGGGAAATAGCTAAATGTTAAGGCCACGTTGTCAGGGTTCGTCTCACGTTATCTCGTGTGTTGATTTAGTAGTAGAATCTCCCACATGTGAAAGTATGGGGGAAGAGTAGCAGGCCACTGTTTACATTCAGATAGAAGAGCAGCTTAGATACAAGCACCAAAACCCAAGAATAAGAGAGAGCTCCTTGCAGTATGCCCCATATAGTTTGAATTGCGTTGGTAGAAGACGTTTTTGTTAAGTTAAGACAGATGATGCACATTTTGGTCTCTGTGTAGGCCCTTCCTGATTATACTAAGTCCTTTATCCAAACTGCTGAAGTTAAAGAAGTTTTTTTAATGATTTATGTCTTGTTGGAAGAGCAAGGTACTAAGTTAAGAACTCTAGGTTTTACTCCAAATGTCTCTTAACCCATTAAGACCTGGAACCTGTGTAAATTTTTGATATGTACTCAACCTCATCTCACTAAAGTTCGTTGTGGTATTTTTGAACCCCAAGGCCGCTAAGGGCATCGATGTTAAATGTCTGACTCTACAATAATAGCCAAGATGCATTTTCTACTTTGTTTATTTTTTTGCTGCACAGTAGACTAGCAGAGGCACTTTTACGCCTGGGAAACGCTTATGTAGATAAGATAAAAAGGAACCTAGTCGCGTTTCACATTGAGAGTTTTTATTTGTTATGTCTGCCACCAGTGACACAGACCATTTCACACTTAGGATCTGAAGTTGAGTCATGACCATAGGTCATATCTCAAACAGGAGGGATGGTACACATATAATATATAATTAAGCAGCATTTTCACACTTATAATTTTCAAAATTATGCTAAACAGTTTTGTACATGTTTTTAGACAATGAAAAGGTAACGAAAGGCCATATGTAAGACTATTATTTCCACTTATTGAAAAGTGATGATACTGTAAAACTAGATTGAAGTACAGATGTGTCAAAACGGCCATAGCCATAATGCATCACATTAGTGGAGCTTTACATGAAAATAGTCCAAAGTGCAAATTATCTGTCTAGTCTTTTCTCTCTCCCTACAGGGACTGAAGCACTGGTGATCTGCATGCCGTGATAAAGATCATCAAGCGACAGGACCAGGACCAACTCTGCGCTGAGAGGGTCCGTTCCGAGTCCTGGTCACCAACACAATTGCTGTGAAACGTGTTATTTGGATCCACAAAAGGCCACTGTAAATTGGTTCGAACATTATCAGACATTTAAGTAATAGGAGTGCTAAAGCCAGCAGCGGGTGGGGCCGAGCTGATAGCGCTACGGTCAGACCCAAACCTGGAGAAGACTCCCATTAAAATAATCCCCTTCCCCATTCCTATTACACCTAGAATTACACCCCTGGTATTTTTGTGAGTTTTTTAATTTCTATGAGTGTATTATATATTTGTATTATTAAAGTTACTCGTAAATCGAGGAGTGTTGACGAAAATGTTTCTCACCGTCTAAATCTAAATGCTGGGTATATTTTTACGCTAATCAAATCGCTAAGACTAAAATGTGAATGTTTATGGTTGCACACATATAAATATATCTGTTTCACACAACTGGTCATGAGAAGTGACATGCCTCGAAATCCAATATCGCTGGTGAGCCTTGGGAGAAAATGACTTTGAACTAACAGCAGCTATTTGCCGTGTAAACCGTACCATCAGTTGAAATACGCCCTAAATAGCACTGTTAAGCCTGTATGTCACTCGGAAGCCTAACCTTTGTTATGTCCACGCTGGCTCTGTGAAGAAGGGTCAGATCAACGAACACACTTGTCAACAGACATTAATGCTGACTCCCCCGTGTTTGTTTAGATCAACTAAGAATTGGAGGTTGTAAGAAAAATACAATCTCACTGGTAATCCCGTGCCAATAAGGTTGGTTTGTCTCTCTTTCCCCATCTTGGAGTGGGAAAGTTTATGTTACGTGTAGAGACAATTAACTATAGACGTAGCCTGTTCCTCAATGCTACAATGACAATTTGAAGAGGCCCAAAACCGTGAGTTTGAGTCAGCGTCGTTAATGGCCGTCCAGAATAGATGGACGCTTGACCTTTTGACTGCTGCGAGTGGAGGGGTCTGCGTTTCTGATAAAAAGGACATGTGGTGTTTTTTTTATTTCAGATGACATTAATTCCAAGAATGTTAGTGACGCAAAGCAAGACCATTAGTGTATGGTCAATGAAAAGGTCGTGCAGACATGCGGCGTTGTCTTAGACTGATGACGATATTTGTCCCAAGTGCTCCACTCCACACGAGAGTGTGTATTCTCTTTGAGCCCTATTTGAGAGTGACATAGAAAGTAGTCCCAAGGCCACTGGAAGCGAAGAGGCAGATGGTTGAGTTGTTGGTTTGATTAATAAAAATCCTGGTATGATATCCATTTTGAAAATGTGAAAGCAAGAAAAATGTGATTGATGTTGTTAGGAGTATTAATTAAATGAACAAAAGCAGGAAATGACAGGATCGGTTTACAGCATTTAGATGCAGCTATAAAGATATATATAATGTGTATATAAGTTCTTTCTTTGATTGTATTCATTTAATTGAATATCCTACAATGTATTAATCCAATGTGTAATATGTCTGACAGTCCTTATCAGTTAGTAAGTTTCCACTCCTCTGTACTCCTCTGTCCCCTCCCCTTTTCTAATAAAGTGCTTGGACGGAGGGGAGTGCGCCATTGTGATTTTGGACCTTGTGAAGTGAGTTACATGGTGGTCACAATCCTCGTCGAGTAAAAGAGATCTCGTGTGTCACGTGTCTTCTTTATCTGTGTGTGATCAACAGCAAGGGGGTTTAAGATAACGATCAAGAACCTATCATTTCCGTGCTACTAGGCCGACTCCTGTGTGAGGATCAAATAGTGTGGCCATCACAACTCAACTAATAGTTGAGTAGAGTAGACTGTTAACGATGCCAATCAGCGAGAACATTCCACAGCTGGAGAGAGACAAAGCTTCTCTACGGCCGGGCCATCAGCTAGGCAGGTGGGGGAGGGGTGATTGTTTGATTGAAGAAGCTGCTGGCGACGTCTTTAGAGGTAGTATGAATTAGCTTTTTTAAAATCATGTCGCAGGCCGCATTGGACCCCTCCACGGGCCGCAAATGGCCCGCGGATCATGAGTTGGACATCTCTGGTCTATCACATGCTGTGCCATGTGATAGACCAGGGATGTCAAACCCGGTGTCAGCATGCTGTATGAGGGAGCCCCTCATACAGCATTCTCACATCCAAACTGGGCCAATATTTTGCTGACGCATATGAACACAACTCTACAATCATAACACTTTTATGAAGAAGGAGCCGTTGACCCCAGAGGTCAAATGGCATAACATTTTTATGAAGAAGGAGCCGGTGACCCCAGAGGTCAAATGCCCCAAACAGCTCTGTTTACACACATCCTGCAGTCTACGTGCTCTGCACGCACACACACGTACACACGCTGATGTGCGCACACGTACACACATATACATTGGCCAATTCAATTCTAGATTCCGGGACACCGTGTCTGGAATTGAGAATGTTTTCAAGACATCAGGACAAAAAACTTGGGACAGATTTAAACTGGAAATAGGGCCATAATTAGGGACTAGTTGAAATTTACAGAAGGGGACCCCTGGAGGAAAATAGGGGAGGGTCATGCCTTTCTAATTTTAGTCCAAGGGAGGGTCAGCTAATTTTACTTTGAAGCCAATGGCGGGTCATGCAAATTTAAATTAATAGAATAGTCCTTTTTTGTATACCTTTTTAGTACAGCAGAACAGTGGTCAATGACCCCTCTCTATTTCAAAGGAAACAAAGGATTCAAATCAAGTAACACCTTGGTCTATTTAGATCAATGACGATCGTTAACAAGCCATCAACGCACAGCGAGTGTGAACGACCTAGTCAAATCTCTCAGAGAGAGAGAGAGTGAGAGAGAGAGTCTATTCAGCGTCTCAACGATGGTGGTTGAACAATTAAGCAAAACTTCAACAGGCCTTAGGCATATCATAGATGCATTATCCCAATTTCCAACACAGAGATATCCTCTTTTAAGTGTGTTTTTGTTGCTCATAGAATTACATCTACCAGGTAGGTGACAATGACCAATTTATAACTGGATATTCATAATCATTTGAAGTAATTCTGTGCATGAGATCAATTTGGAGCTATATGGATGGACAGTTGTGTATAAATGCCAGCCCAGCACCACAAGTAAAACCAGAATCATCAGGCCATAATTGATAGCCCACTGTGTTTTATGTAAGCAACAGTGTAGTCACTGTAGGTTAATAATTATAAGGGCAGAGTGACAAAAGTTGTAAATTGGTGCAAATACTAAGTGTGGATCGGTGGCTATGATGTAACAGGCAAGGTAAGGAACATGAACCCTTATTAGCTGTATCTTATATTACGCTGACACATGATACTCACACACTGTACCTATTGACATTTATGATGTTGTATTGTCATCTAGAATGGTGCTTGGCTGTGGAGTGACGGTCACCCAATGACCTTCACAGACTGGGCGAAGGGAGAACCCAACAACAGTAGAGGAAAAATACAGAACTGCATGGCTACGAACCATGGTAAGTCACAACATTTTAACAAAATGTTTGTTTTAACAACAAAAACGTATTTTATTAATAATAATCACTAACAGCTCATAGGATTTCATATTTTATTTTTTATCATTTGTATGTTTGGATTGTTATTAAAGAATTGTCTCGTCATTAAAGATGTAGTTCATATAGTTCATTATCTTATTTGAGTTTTCCAATAGTGTAACTTTAACTGTGTCAGTATATGACCTTAAACCTAAACTATGTTTATCAACATGAGATGAGATCATATTATTGCAGCCTTATGCTTTGCTTTCCAGGAAAGAAAAGATAAGGTCGGAAAGAAAAGATAAGGTCGGAAAGATAAGGTCAGGTCACAGGGCCCCTTTCTCTCTATAATGATGACTCTGCTGTTAGGACAGCAGAGTCACTGCCCATATTTCGCCGCAGGCTGAAAACCCACCTCTTCAGGAAACACTACCCTTCCTCTCTGCCTGACCTACTTGTTGTTAACTAGTTGTACGAACGCTTGTTTTCTATTGTTGTATTGTTTATTGGATCTTGTTTAGTCGATACACTTATTTGTTTTAGCTCATGCTCATTTGATTTAGCTATTTTGTCTCATCTGTTTAAGGAAATAGGTAGCTGATATATTGCACTTTTACCTTAGCGCTAGGTATACTCTTGGTTGCTTGTTTTTGCAGAAAATGCACTAAAGACTTCTGGTGATTAGTAGTTTTCGTTCCCTACCTATGTTGAATGCACTTATTGTAAGTCGCTTTGGATAAAAGCGTCTGCTAAATGACTGTAATGTAATGTAATGTAATGTAATGTAATGATGTACCAAGCTCTCTCCCTCCCTTGAGCGGAGTGACTTACTGACTGTATGTAAACTGACAAGGAATTCCACTGCCCTGTGAGGGCTCCAACTGTAGTAAAAATAAACAAAACCACTTCGCTACTCACTGAAATAAAGGCTATTTTGTTTTGTTGAAAGTCTATTCTCGGAGGTGGGAAGCCTCTCAGGACCCCACCTTCTCTGTATAATACACTTTTTGGGCACCTTTAAGAGTTTAATTCAGACAAAGTAATAATAACAATAGTGGATTGTGGTTTTAGCATCATGGGCAACTGGCGGCCCGGGGACCACATGCGGCCCCCATCCTTCACTTAATGCGGCCCGCAGGTTAATATTGGAATACTGATATATCATTGATTTCAGTTACAATTCCAAATATATGCAAACATGACCCGCTTTAATCACTTCAGTCTATATTAATAGCTTAATGACTAGTATTAATATTCTATTGTCTTTTTATGTCCAATGTATTTGTATTCATAAAGTTAACATAAGTATAACTAACTGCATTTGAAATTAAATTAAAATGTTTCAGGATTCTAATGAAAAAAATAGCAGCTTAGCGACGCGTTTTGAGCTTGTAGATCGGCTATTTTTGCTACTTTTGTGTGATATAGAATGGCGAAGTACAGCATTGATTTACGGGGGGAAAAGGAGATAAGAGGTGTCTGCCCAACAGTATATGCCTAGAAGATTCCTGGGCCTGGGACTATGAGGGATTATGAGAGGGTGTTGGGCATTGGGGGGGGGTGGGAGGGTGTGTTGGGTGGTCAATGGTTGACCATTGACCATTGTTAACCATTGGACTGACACATCACCTGACCTGACTGGTGATAAGGTATGTAGTGTTAGCAGGAAGAGGAGATTCTTGAATCTTGGCTCTTGGGTCTTTGGCCATGAAGGACTACGAGGAGACCACAGCCTTCCTTGGACAGTGGGGACGCTTCCAGCAGACCTTGTTCTTCCTGCTCTGTGCCAGCACCATTCCCAATGGCTTCAGTTCCTTCTCTGTCATCTTCCTGGCTGACACCCCCCGCCACCACTGCCTGGTTCCAGATGTAAACCTGACTGCAGAGTGGCGCACGGCCATCATCCCTGTAGAGGTGAGCAACTGATGCCAGTGTATTGTTCTTTACGACAGTGGTTCTCAAATGTTGTCATGTCAAGGACCCCCAAAATGATATGTACTGTATTTGGTTGGGACCCCCATCTCAAAATATTTTGTTCCAGGAACCCCAAAAGCAAAGATTTGAGTTACACATGTTCGCTTTAAAAATATATATATATTCATAGATTTGCACAAATTTTCATGATAAAAGAAATATATAGCAGATACAAGCTCATAGCACCGCTATGAGCTTGTATATCTGCTATTTTTGAATTGCCAAAGTATAAAATATGGATAAAGGGGTTAAAATGATTGCAACGCTTTATTAACAAATTTTGCTTGGGGGGGGACCCCACTTTGAGAACCAATGCTTTACGACATGTTTCCATACGTTAATATACATCGGTATCGGCTATCTGTTAGCGGTCAAATTGTTAATTATAAACATCAGTATTGGTAGGGGCCCAGGATTTCCGGATCGGTGCATCCCTAGTCGCCATACATACCATACATACGGCTTATTGCACTGTAATAGAGGTCATTATATTTGACAAGGTGGTGAACGGACAGGAGGAGCAGAGCCGATGCCACCGGTACAGACTGGACGAGGTCAGGAACCTGTCTGCTCTGGGCTACATCCCCGGTCGGGACGTGAACCTCACTGAACTGAGACAGGAGAGCTGTGTGGACGGATGGAGCTACAGCCAAGACATCTACCAGTCCACCATCGTCACGGAGGTCAGTGCGTGCGCGCGCGTGCGTCAGTGGTGGAAAAAGTACTCAAATTTTGTACTTAAGTAAAAGTATCAATACTGCAATATAGAAATACTCTGTTACAAGTAAAAGTCCAAAAACTCCAAAAGTATTGGTATCAAAATACACTTAAAGTACAAAAGTATAAAGTACTCATTATGCAGAATGTCTGTGCAGAAGTTTTCAATTGTATAAAAATCTTCTGAAAATAGCTCTGCTATTTTCAAATGGCCGAAATGTATATACTAGGGCTGAAGTGGTTAATGTATGTTTTGTAATAATAATAAAAATCTACAAAGTAACTAGTAACTAAAGTACAGTGGAGTAAAAGTACAATATTTGCCTCTGAGATGTAGGAGAGTAGAAGTAAAAGTATTTAACATTGGATTTACTCCAGTAAGGTACAAATACCTAAACATTGTGCTTACGTACAGTACTTAAGTAAATGTACTTAGTTACTTTCCACCACTGGCGTGCGTGCATGTGTTTACACTTTCAAGTTAACGCTACACAATCCATAACTTTAGTGAATACAATTTTATTTTAACCAAAGGTGCAACCGGAAGTGTCAATCTTTCTTTACTGTAAATTCTCAACCTGCAGTTTGACCTGGTATGCAGCAACCAGTGGAAGCAACCGTTCACCTCCTCAGTGTACTTCCTGGGAGTTCTGTGTGGATCCTTCTTCTCTGGACAGATCTCAGACAAGTATTTGAAACCATATGGCATGATTATTTAATATGACCCATGACGCTCCGTCTCTTCAGGCTTGTGGGGAAATGGCCTGAATTAATGAGTACTTCACAGCCTTCCAAGAGTTGCAGTGGAGTCAAAAGTAGAATATTTGTCTTTGAAATGTAGTTGAGTAAATGTACACCGTTACTGACCTATGTGTGACATAAGGATTCATGGTCAAGTGAGACATAAATAGAAAGTTATGGGATTGTGACTGCACCCTTTGACCTTCAGGATGGTCAGTTATCGTTGGTCTATCTGGTTTATAATCCACCAATAATAACTAACAGTTTCCCTATGTCCAGATGTGTATGGCTGACCTATTAAAAAGAAGATATGCCAATACTTTTGTACTTTTACTCAAGTAGCATTTCTAACACAGGCCTTTTACGTGTAACAGAGTATTTTTATATCGTGGTATTGCTACTTTTACTTAAGTAAAACATTTGAGTGGACTTTTTCCACCACTGCTAACATGTAAATTGTAAATTGCAAAGGAAAGAGAAACAAAACACATGTTGGCTAATTTTGTCTCTTTTTTTTTTTTTTAAGGTTTGGACGAAAGCCTGTTATGTTTGCAACCATGGCAGTCCAGATGTTTTTTACCTTTGTCCAAATCTTCTCTCCCTCGTGGACGGTGTTCTCTATCCTCTTCTTCATCGTTGCTTTGGGCCAGTACTCCAACCATATTGCTGCTTTTGTCATAGGTATGCAACACACATGTTGAGAATGGATGGGAAAGTGCTGAATGTAACATGTAACCTGCTATTTAAACCTGATTTTTACTTTTCTCGTTCAGGTAGCTCAGTCGGTAGAGCTCTCGCCTTCAGACCACAATCGGTCATGGGTTTGATTCCGGGCATGATCATGAAATGATACATTAATAGACATACTGTGCGCATTGATATTATTGCAGAATACAGTGTCTCTAGGTTTATGGAAATCTGTGGAACGGAGGAGCTTCAGCCGATAAACGTGTCTTATTTTGGTGTATTTCTCTCCCTCTGCTTCCCTCCAGGTACTGAGATCTTGACAGGAAACGTACGTGTCCTGTTTTTGTCTCTGGGAATGAATCTGTTCTTTACCTCTGGCTACATGATGCTGCCTTTCTTTGCTTATTTCATAAGGGACTGGAGGTCTCTTCTGCTGGCTTTATGTCTGCCTGGCCTGGTCTACGCACCCCTCTGGTGGTGAGTTACAGTCATTGTAGAAGAACCATCACTACCGAGACAGTTTTTTTTTACTCATAATATTGGGGACTTATATTATCACTATTACCTGTGACAGCTCACTGTAGTATAGATGCTAATAGTTTCTTTCATTCTTTTATAAATTTAAATTCTAAAGGTTTTTTCTTTTATTTATTTATTCATTTTATAACTTTTTATTTCATTTTACAGGAGAAAAAGAACAGGTACTGAATCCTTAGAGGGATATTTCGCTTTCAAACTTTTTTGGGGTCATTTTTACGTCTGTTCAGCTTTTTGTGAGTACCCCAGAAGTTGCTTGATATTTAGTATTTAGATATTTGATATTCATTTTATCTGACACGCCCCCTTCCTATACAAACCCATTGTTACTCCATTTTAACCATGATGGATTCATTGAAAACACCCGTCCTTGGTTCTGGTGACTGATTGTCCTTCTAATGTGTGAGGGGCTGTGTTTCAATTACTTACTTTTCATTTATTTTATTTTATTTTATTTATTTGTTCATTTTCCAAAACAAAACAAAACAAACAAAAACACGACCCCCTCAAGCGTTAGAAGTACAATATCAGTCACGTTTAACTTGAATCCTTCTTTGAAGCACTACATTGAAACTGCATACACACGTGTGCACTTCCTCTGGATAAGAGCATCTGCTTAATGACTAAATTATAACGTACATTTTCAGTATAGATTTGAAGGTTATTTTAGTTTTTTGGAGACGACTTTTTCTCTTACAATTATTATATTTTCAAAGGATGATATTTTCTGTTCGCTTTAATCACCTGTATGGGACCATGAATTGCTTTTGAGGTAAAGCCCTTCCGACTGTTTGAGCGTGAGCCTCTCTCTTCTGTGTTCCATAACGTCACCTTGCTAAACTAATGGCCTAAGTCATTTTTTGAGGAAAATGATATTTTTGCCTAAGTCAGCTCCTCATGACACTGGCCACCTCTGGTAAAATTGCCCATCTCCTAATTGAAAAGGATCATGCTGTTCACTCCCCTGTTAGTATAATGGCCTAACTTTAAAATTTGTTTTGGCCTAAGTCAGATTTAATCCTATTTAAACCTATTTAAATCCATTACATTTGTCTGTCAGTTACATAACTGACAGACAGTGTTATTTCTATTTAAATAGTCATAATTTGTTATAAACATTTTGGGTGAAATGATTAAGAAATATCATATAGTTTTGTTTTGGATCAGTTTTTTATTTTTCCTGAAAAAATGTACATAGGCCGTTAGTTTAGCAAGGCGACGATAACCAAAGCGTGGACCTTCTCTCTCCTACCTGCGAGGCAGGTTCATCCCAGAGTCTCCTCGGTGGCTGATCTCCCAGGGAAGGATAGAGGAGGCTGAGGCCATACTGAGAGAAGCTGCTAAGAAGAACAAAGTAGAGGCTCCGCTGGTCATCCTTGATGTAAGTTGACTTTAAGTCATACTGTTTAACTTTTTCAATTACATTTATTTCTAATAATATATCATTCTTCACTTGCATATTTTTCACAATAATCATTCCACATACATGTGTAGTGTGACCACTTCCCTAAACACTATAAAATACTATTTGTAATCCCAATGTTCTGGCCCCAACACTGGGAATCACATTTCTAACAGATGCTGTAATGACAACATAGCTACCAGAGGTGTCACCAAAAACACTTCAAAAAGCATTGTGCACTGACGTTTTGGAGTGCAAGGCATGGGCCCTTCTACTCCACTACTTCTACTCTACTTATACTTCTACTCCACGGCATCTCAGAGGAAAATATTGTACTTTTACTCCACTACAATCATTTGAAAACTTTAGTTACTAGTTACTTTTTAGATTTAGATTTGTATTACTAAACATTAACCACTTAAAGAGGTAGTGCCATGTTTTTGCACTTTTTCTGTTTTTCATGTGTCTATGAGGTTGATAGAACTTCATTAAGGCCCCCGCTGGTGGTTTTAAGGTGTTTCATGTCTTCTCTGACTATTTGGAGTTTTTTCCTGGAGGCTGAAACCTTGAGAGTCAAACGTGCCAATCCAAAAACAGCGACATACTGACGTAACAATGCCCATACCCACCCACCGCACCTCCCCTCATTATCATTGTCATGTATTTATACTACAACCTTTTGTGGGCGGAGCTGCCTCAAACACACGTGTGTGACCATGGCAGGGTTTGTTCTGTGCTGCTGTGTGACAGCTATCAAACAGTTGTTTCACACTTTGCCCATTGACAAACGTGATCAATGGCTTAATTTCATTTATAAAGACAGGATTATTCCCTCAGCCCCCTCTACCAGGCTTCGGGTGTGTAGTTCCCATTTTGTTGATGACTGCTTGTGCAAGTCAATATGGGATTGCAAACAGGAAAGTACTGAAGCCAGGTCATATTCCGACGATTTATCCTGGAGACACAGAAAGCAGCACCTCAGGAGCGTTACCGGTAAATTAAAACATCCGCCAGCCCCAATAAAATGATTTAGGAGCATGAATCGGTTTGACATAGCCTTGTGTCTGTGACCTCCCCCACCGTTTAGTTGTGGGATTTCGTTCAGCGTCAATAAGATCGCTTCTGAACATCGTATGGAAAATGTAACGGTAGTCGCGGTAACCTACAGTCGTCTGTTGTTACGACGGTGTGAAGAAATTAATGGATGGGTTGAAACAACCTTTTAAATCGGGGTTTTGTGCCGGTCTGCGACTCTGCGTTGAATTCAACGTGCAGAGACAGTGCTGGTCGTGAACGCGCATCGCCGTTTAACATGGCGTAGAGTTAGATCAGGGACGAGCCTCCATGTTAATTCAACGCAGGCTGCCAACAAACTAAGGTTTTAAACGGTTGTTTGAGCCCATTGATGCGTTGTTTCACGCCGTCGGAACAACAGACATATGTAGGTTACGGCGCCTAGCTTTAGATTTTTCATACGATGTTCAGAAGGTAAAACATTTACATTAAATCGGCAGAACATACCGACGCGGGCGGGACCAACTCGAGTCATACAGTCTCAGCCAACGTTAGGGTCGCTAGAGCTAGTTCAGTTGGATTAGATACATAGCGTGATTGTTTGTCAATATAAAAAAGAGACAAATTATCTGTGCAAACAGAAGTGTATTATCAAGGTGCTCTGAATACATTATGAGAGCATCTAGTTAGACGTTTTATATGCATATGCCTACTGTAATACTGTAGCTTATATTTCCATTTTCTAGTAAGGGGATGTATGGAAAGAATACATAGCCCATTTAAATGGGAATGTCAGGTTGAAGGAATACAAATGCATTGTAATGATAGTAAAATGTGTGCAGTGATGCTATAAATAATGTCACTGATGTAATGGATACCATAGTGATTGTAAGATAAAGTTCTACTTGGATCACAGGATATTGAACATCACCATGGCACATCTGTAAGAATGTATGACAACTGATGGTTCTGTTTAAAGGACAACTTTAGTTTTTTACAACCAAGGTTTATGTTTTAGATTGTAATTAAAGTAAATAAAAGATGAGTGTTAAAATGTTTTAATTTACTGCTTTCTATAGTTTTAGCAATTTTTGCGATCTTTTTTACAGTGGGGGGAGGCATTCTGTCCGGTGGCTAAATATGTATTTTTTTACACAATAACCCGGCGTTTTCTTTATTATTATTTACAGTAGCTCTTCTAGCCCCCAATAATAATCACATCTGGCCATCAAAGACCACCGTACCTTTTTTATTGTGTAAAAAAGGCATATTTAGCCACCGGACAGAATGCCCCCGCCCTCTGTAAAAAATATCGCGAAAATTGCTAAAACTATAGAAAGCAGTAAATGAAAAAGAAATAACACTCATCTTTTATTTACTTTAATTACAAGCTAAAATATAAACCTTGGTTGTAAAAAAACAAAGTTGTCCTTTTAAGCCTTTTATTTATCCGTTGTACACATGAGCATTTTGGATTTGAGCAAAGGGTTGATGAGGCTTTCCGGTTATGGAGTAGTTCTTCTTCTTCCTCCTCATCTTCATCTGAACCAGATTCAGGTTCAAACATATATGGCTGTATTTGTCCAATTTGTCCTCCTGCCATTTTGTAAACAAATGGGCAGAACCATGGGCAGTCCTTTAGTGATAAGGGGGACGGACTAGGACAGGTGGGTGGTCTTATAGGAGGAGGCGGAGGGACTGGATTAGATGGGTGGTGCTATGTGAAACCAGGTATACTTAATGAACTGGTGGGTGTGTCTACATAAAAACAACATTTTAACACTTACTGTACACTTTTTTTTTTTGAAAAAAATCCTTACATAATAATACCTTATGATCAGGTTTTAGGGTTGAAAAATATCATGGCACTCCATCTTTAAGCGCTATATATATTTGGGCTATTTGAAAATAGCCAATCTACAAGCTCACAACGCATCGCATCGTGACGCGTTGTGAGCTTGTAGCTTGTAGATCTGCTATTTTCAAAAGATTTGTATACATTTTGAAAACTTGAAATGGGACATTCTGCATAATGAGTATTTTTACTTTTGGTAAACTTTAAATACATTTTGATGCCAATACTTTTGTACTTTTACTCAAGTACATTTTTGAATTCCGGACTTTTACTTGTAACAGAGTATTTCTACATTGCAGTATTGATACTTTTACTTAAGTAAATTAAAACATTTGAGTACTTTTTCCACCACTGCTGCAGAGTGACATGGCAAAGGACAAATGCGACCCAGAGGAGCGCCACAACATTCTAGACATGCTAAGGTTCACCAAAACCAGAAACGCAACACTCATACTCTTCCTTGTGTGGTGAGTATCCACAGGTTGTTTTGCACTCACCTTATCACACATACTAGTACTGCGGGGCACAGCGGGGGATTCCATTGTCCTTTAAATACCTATTAACATTTCAATTCCACTCTTCTCAGTGAGCTCACATTATATGTTGTTGCAGGCAGGCAGAAACATTATAGGCTAACTTGTAACTGCAGATCCTGTATGTAAAATATTTATTAAAAAAAGCGTGTAAAACAGCGCGATCTGTAGCGTCACATTAAACTCTTCAGTGAAACATGGATAGCCTATATGAACCAGACTGCTATAATTCACAGAATAGCACACTAAAAACAAAAGCTGAAGGGGTTGGCAAGAGGGTCTCATTATTGGGAATCTGTGGACATTCAGTAATAACAGTCAGCGTGTGTGCTTCAAAACAGTGTACAGTGTTGGTCTGTATTCTAGTTCTATGTTGTGATATATATCCCTATATGTATGCATGCATATATCTATCTATCAATATGCCCATCCATCTAGCCCATTGGTTCTCAAAGTGGGGCCCGGGGACCCCCAGGGGTACTTGAGGATGTTCCAGGGGGTACCCAGAAAAAATGGTAAATATAGCATCAGAATAATAATGACCTTTTATACTTTGGCTATTCAAAAATAGCAGATATACAAGCTCATAGCGCGGCACCGAGTGCCGCGCTATGAGCTTGTAGATCTGCTATTTTTGAAAAATCTTGAAAATGTGTGCAAATCTTTGAATATATATTTTTTAAAGCGAATATTTGTAACTCAAATCTTTGCTTCTGGGAAATATTTTTAGATGGGGGTCCTCGGCCAAATACATATTTTGGGGGTCCTTGGCATGAAAAAGTTTGAGAACCACTGATCTAGCCATCATCCATTCACCTGTCAGTCATTGATCGGTACTTACTGCTGGGACAGAGACTGTTGCTGTGTGTGTGTCCCTCCCAGGTTCACTGTAAACACCGGCTACTATGGCCTGTCCCTGAACACATCCCGTCTCCACGGCGACCGCTTTCTCAACTGTTTCATCTCGGCGGCCGTGGGGTTGCCGGCGTCCGTCTCCAGCTGGCTGGTGCTGCAGTATCTTCCCAGGCGGCTGTCTGTGGCGCTCTGTATGGCTCTTGGAGGAGGACTGCTGTACTGCATTCAGCTGGTGCCACAAGGTGACTGCAGGGACTTTATCATATAGGAACCTAATGAATGTTGGAAGTGTGTCCGTGCATGCATGCGTGCAGTGGTGGATAAGTACTCAAATTCTTTACTTAAAGGGTAAGACCACTTTGGTAGAGGTTTGGGTTGTGTAGTTACCTTGCCATGATGTAACTCCAAAGGTGGGCAAGAAATCAAAAATAATTGCTCCATTGATTAGAAATTGATAATTCAAAATATGCTCCTCATTGACTTACATTGTAAGGTAAAACAGCTCTCAAAGTCACTCTTTTAGCACATAAATGAACCCAAACATAGCTGATTCAGACAATATAGAGCATCACCAAACCCAGTACTGTTTGTTTTTTTAATTAAAATGTGAACTTCCTGTTGATTTTACCATTTGAAGATCTGGATCCGGATCCGCCGATCCAGTCCGGGTTTTCTACTTATTAAAAATGGCAAAATCAACAGGAAGTTGACATTTGTATTTTAAAAAAAAAACAGTACTGGGTTTGGTGATGTTCTATATTGTCTGAATCAACTTTGTTTGCGTTCGTTTTTGTGCTAAAAGAGTGACTTTGAGAGCAGTTTTACCGTACAATGTAAGTCAATGAGGAGCATATTTTGAATTATCAATTTCTAATCAATGGAGCAATTATTTTTTTATTTCTTGTCCACCTTTGGAGTTACATCATGGCAAGGTAACTACACAACCCAAACCTCTACCAAACCTCTACCTCAAAACCAAACCTCTACCTCACAACGCGTCGCGATGCGACGCGTTGTGAGCTTCCATAAGTACAATATTTGCCTCTGAGATGTAGTGGAGTAGAAGTAAAAGTATTGGAAATTGGAAATACTCAAGTAAAGTAAAAAATACCTCAACATTGTACTTAAGTACAGTACTTAAGTAAATGTACTTAGTTACTTTCCACCACTGCGTGCGTGTACATATTATGCTAATCATTGCACATTTTGGATATAATGTACATTCAGTAATGTGAGGCACTTGCATGCACATATGTACACAAATACATACATGCATAAATATATACACACATACAACATATCTAAATAGATAGATTCATGCATCTATTCTACTTTATTCTCTTCTATTCTTCTCTTTGCTTAGGTCTACCTGACCTGTCCATAGCACTGGAGATGCTGGGTAAATTGTGCATTTCCACCAGTTTCCAAACGATTTTTGCCTACACCGGAGAGCTGTACCCAACATTCATCAGAAACACAGCTTTTGGCACCTTTTGCATGGTTTCCATAGTGGGCGGTATCGTTGCTCCTTATGTCATGCAGCTGAGTACGTTTCTGTCCATATAGATCTTCAATGTCTACTTCTACTGTCAAAGAGTAATAACTTTTACGATTAGTAGTAATAACTACTATTGCATCTGAACAGATACTTCCGAAGTGAGTTACTGGTACACAGAAAAGTGTACCAATTTGACAAAGTTCTTGGCAAATGGTCTCGTATTTCTAAAACGCCTTTATCCAAATCGCTTTACAAAGTGCGTTATATTCACCCATTCACACACCGATGGTGCAGACAACCATCAAATGACACAGGTCTATGGTTGGGATTTTTAAGATCTACATAGATTCTTGAATAGTTTGACTTATACTTATCATATGCAATAATTAGTTAATTCATTAGGCGTTTCCTGACAAAAGTATGGTACTTCAACACTTGTGAATTCCCATGCACATGCTGCATACTAAACTATTAGGTCATTAAAATGTGCTCTTCTCACGGTGGCGCAGACGCTAGCGCTGTCGCCTCACAGCTAGAAGGTCCTGGGTTCGATTCCCGCCGGGGACGCTGTGGGCACTGGAGGCGTGTTCTCTCCTCCGCGTCGTCAGTGCCCATACCCTAGGTGGGGTTGGCGAAAGGGCCTACTCTGTGTGGAGTTTGCATGTTCTCCCCGCGTTACCTAGGGTAGGTACCCTCACAAAAACATGCAGTAATCCTGGTCACTATACTCCCTCCCCCTGGCCAGCCGGGGCGCCTGATGGAGGGGAAAGGAACTGGTTGGAATAACGTGTTCCTTCCACACGCTAAGTCCAACCAGAGAAACTCTCCCCTGTCAGGTGACAAGAAGGTCAGTTGGCTCTCATGCATTGAAGGAGGCATGAGCTCGGCCCTGGCCTCCCTAGGTTGGCAGAGGGAAGGTAGTGCCCAGGATTACATAGACAATTGGCACTGGGTGTAAAAAATGGGGTTACAAAGATCGTGGGATAAAAAAATGTGCTCTTCTCCATATGCAGGTATATACTACAAGTATCTACCATATATTTTGCTGGGTTCTCTGGCTCTTCTGTCTGCCCTGGCCACTCTCTTCCTTCCAGAGACCTTTGGTCGACATTTGCCTGAAACTATCCAGCAGATGCCTGTGAGAGAAAGGTATGCTCCTGGGAGAATTACCAGTCGTGATCTTGGAGATAAAGATTAGGCCGGATTTTTTTTTCTTCCTAAATGTTCAAAAAATAACAAGAATAGCCAATCTACAAGCTCGTACATCTGCAAGTTATGCAATTTTTAGTATGTAGGGCTTTAGTGGTTATCTGCATTTATACACAACACTAATCCTATGCCTTTTCTTTGCCAGGATAACGTGTGCATGTTTCGTCATTACAAAGGATGAGACCCCATCTGTGCCCCATCTACAATATCGACAAAAGTCTACAAAATTGTAATGTTTGTACATTTCTGTATATTTTCGAACGTACATTTATTTTACTAGTATTGGTTGAAATGTGCAATTGTAGCAGTTTTAGTAATAGGCTCCGATCACTGCAGTGTAGCACGGACAGATTCAGGAACTCTTTTATCCCAAGGGCCATTAGGCTGTATAATGATGCACTAGGGGAGAGAGGAGGGAGGGGGAGGGGGTTGACCAGCTGATCTATATTTATTTGTTTTAGCTGTGTTATTTTTTAACTGCTTTTACCTAGGTTTTTTAACTGCTTATAACTGATAGTTTTTTTTTATTATTGCATTCATTCCCATTGGTGTAATGTTTTTTTTAAATGTTCACCATGCTTCTTTTTATTGACATCTGTATGAATGTATTGCACTGGAGCCGTTGAGCAAAGCAAATTTCCTTCAGGATTAATAAAGTATATAATATATCTATCTATCTATGTGTCATTTAATTACTTTAAAAATAAACAACATTAAAAAAGTATTTTCCAAAAAACATACAGTAATGTTATGAATCTGAGTCTAATATGAGCACAGCTCCTAGCTGAATGCACTGTATCGCAGAAGAAGTCTTGCTTTCACAATGTCTCGTGATGATGCTTTCTTCTTTTCCTGTAGTCTGAGGGAGTTTGTAACGTTTCCTTTTAC
Source organism: Gymnoscopelus braueri (assembly GCF_963280865.1). Taxonomy (NCBI): domain Eukaryota; kingdom Metazoa; phylum Chordata; class Actinopteri; order Myctophiformes; family Myctophidae; genus Gymnoscopelus; species Gymnoscopelus braueri. The sequence continues at coordinate 56,331,849 of NC_137606.1, forward strand.
AACACCTGAGGGAAACGAAAGACAGTGAGCCGCCATGTCTGGGTCAAATGTTTAAATGGCGTTGGAACAACAGATGTTCAGGAGGCGGAGAAACACAACTTTACTCTGCCCACACACCAATCTACCTGGCGCTATTTATACCCTGTCAGAACTACCCAAAAAAACCTTATTTAGCTTTCGTACATCCGTACTCAAGCTCATAACGTTAGCTCATAACGTTATACTATACATACTAACTACCATTATCACCCCTGTGGTTAGCTGCTACTGCTATCACTACAATGTTCCTACCGAACTAACATTGTTTCTGACACTGCTGCTCCCTCCTTTCATGAGCTACGCTAGCATCATGCTACCTTGCTAGCTTTCTTACTATACACACGGTTACATGTCGGCTTTCCGACATGTCGCCTTTCCGAGTTACTAACCCTATACCTAACCCTAACCCTAACCCTAACCGCACGCGGAAGCCACTAGTCGGAGTAGTGAGATGTCGGAATGGAAGGAGCACCCCTATACACACTACCAACATTGCTCACGTGGCTACAGCTGCTACTGTATCATTACAATGTTCCTACCGAACTAACATTGTTCCTTCCCAACACTGCTGCTCGCTCCAATCATGAGCTTGCTAGCATCATGCTCCCATGCTAGCATCCATACTATATATACTACCAATATCGCCCCCTTGGTTAGCTGCTACCGCTATCATTACAATGTTCCTACCGAACTAACATCGTTTCTTTTCTCCCACAGACATGGCTGCTTGGTGCTATAACATTGTTCACTTCACAGACTGTTCCTCCACACAGACATGGCTGCTTGGTGCTACTAACATTGTTTCCTCCAGTTTGTTTTCTCCACAGACATCGCTGCGTGGTGCTGCTAACATCGTTTCCCCCATAATAATAAATGAATAATTAAGGCCATAAATAAATGGTGTTAAAAGGCTAACACTTGTTTCCATTGTGGTCCTACAGTGTATCCAATCATCCATCTAGATATCCCTTCAATAATTAACCACTCTTCCCCCTATTCCCCTCACAGCCTTCCATAGCTTATTCATCCACCAATTGGATGTTATCATCACAAATGCATCGAACACTATGCATTTATTCTATCCAAACAACCCGCCCCGCCACCCCCCCCATTCATACTATCACGCTGGCATTCATACTATGCATACTACTGCACCGCTGCGTCTAGCATTGCTGCTCCTTTCATTCATGCGCGATACTAGCATCATGCTCCCATGCTAGCAGTTACCATACATACCATCCATTGCTCCTGCGGTTATAGCTGCTACTGCTATCGCTACAACGTTCCTACCGAACTAATGTTTGTACTGCACCGCTTCCTCCACAGACATGGATGCCTCGTACTACTAACATTGTTTCCTCCACAGACATGGATGCCTCGTACTACTAACATTGTTTCCTCCACAGACATGGCTGCTTGGTGCTACTAACATTTTTTCCGCCACAGCCATGGCTGCCCTGAAGCCATGAAGCCATAGCCAGTGACTGTCCACCCGGCTTCCAGCGCTACACCATCCCTCCATCCCCTCCCTGCCACTCCTAAAGCTGCTTCAGGCCAGCAGCCTTAGCCGGTGACGGCTTCCAGCGCTACACCATCCTTCCATCCTTCCCTGCCACTCCTTTGCCTCGCCCTTCTATCCCCCACCAATTCATGCTACCTCCATCCTATCGCCTCCACAGTGCGCTCGCCCCACAGCGCTCTCTGCAGCGCTTTCGCACCCACAGCGCTCCCCAGAGAACTCTCACCCCCACAGCGCTCTCCTCAGAGCTCTCGCCCCACAGCGTTCTCTGCAGCGATCTCTGCAGCGATCTCGCACCCACAGCGCTGTCCACAGTGCTCTCCACAGTGCTCTCCACAGAACTTTCACCCCCACAGCGCTCTCCACAGTGCTCTCCACAGCGCTCTCCACAGAACTCTCACCCCCACAGCGCTCTCCACAGAGCTCTCGCCCCACAGCGCTCTCTGCAGCACTCTCGCCCCCACAGCGCTCTTGCAGCGCCCTCGCTCCCACAGCGCACTCTACAGCGCCCTTGCCCCCACAGCGCTCTTGCAGCGCCCTCGCTCCCACAGCGCACTCTACAGCGCCCTTGCCCCCACAGCGCTCTCCACAGAACACTCACCCCCACAGTGCTCCCTGCAGCGCCCTTGCCCCCACAGCGTTCCCTGCAGCGCCCTCGCCCCCACAGAGCTCTCTGCAGCGATCTTGCACCCGCAGCGCTCTCCACAGAACACTCACCCCCACAGCGCTCTCCACAAAGCTCTCGCCCCACAGCACTCCCTGCAGCGATCTCACCCCCTCAGCGCTCTCCGCAGTACACTCACCCCCACAGCGCTCTCTGCAGCGCTCTCGCACCCACAGCGCTCTCTGCAGCGATCTCGTCCCACAGCGCTCTTGCAGCGCCCTCGCTCCCACAGTGCTCTCGCCCCTCACCGCTCTCCGCAGCGCTCTTTCCCCCATAGCGCTCTCCGCAGCGCTCTCGCCCCCACAGCGTTCTCCGCAATGATACCGTCAGTATCATTGTCAGTATCATGTCATTATCATTGTCAGTATCATTGTCAGTATCATTGTCAGTATCATGTCATTATCATGGTCAGTATCATGTCATTATCATGGTCAGTATCATTGTCAGTATCATGTCATTATCATGGTCAGTATCATGTCATTATCATTGTCAGTATCATTGTCAGTATCATGTCATTATCATGGTCAGTATCATTGTCAGTATCATGTCATTATCATGGTCAGTATCATGTCATTATCATGGTCAGTATCATTGTCAGTATCATGTCATTATCATGGTCAGTATCATGTCATTATCATTGTCAGTATCATTGTCAGTATCATGTCAGTATCATTCCACTCCAACAGGCTCCCGCATCGGAGTTTCCAACTCTCCCCCCACTCTAGCCCTGCCACACGGTAACGACGGCTACTTTCTTTCCATCCTCCATTCCCACTCCTCCACACGCCAGTTTCTCTCATCAGTTAGCCACTCGGCCAATTTCAAATTTCTTCCCCAGTCTAGACCAGCTATTTGTGTTTTTTATGGGGCCCATCAAAACAGAGCAGGCTAATCCCTTAGTCTAGTAGTTGCTCATTTGTCTCTTTTTGGGGGCTTCAGTCCGCGTGTGCCGTGTTGACTACGCCATCGGCCGTCCGCGTTGTCCCATGCTGACTACGCCATCGGCCGTCCGCGTGTGCCGTGCTGACTACGCTAACGACCTCCTCCCCAAAGACTCCAGGGTCGACCCTCCCCGGAACTCTCTTCCCCTCCCTCCATAGACCATATTCACAAGGCGGCCATGTTTCTATGAAGTCAATGAAAGTAGCCACCCCGGGTGGCGGCACTTTCAATGTTAAATTCCAATATGGCCGCCGTGTGAATATGGTCTATTACATTCTATTCATTCAATAAAACTTTAAACTTTCCATAAAGGTGTGTTTTCTTCGCAAATGGCGTTGGAACAACAGATGTTCAGGAGGCGGAGAAACACAACTTTACTCCGCCCACACACCAATCTACCTGCCGCTATTTATACCCTGTCAGAACTACCCAGAACCCCCTTATTTCGCGTTCGTACATCCGTACTCAAGCTCATAACGTTGTCAGCATCCCTCCACCACCCCTTTCACCTCCACAGGTTGTGCTTTCCACCACTCCTCTCTTTTCTCCTTCTACGACCCTCCCTGTCTCTCTCCCTTTCTCTCCCTCTCCCTCCTTCTCTCTCTCTCTCACTTCTCAGGTTCCTGCTGGGGGCTTCAGTCCGCGTGTGCCGTGCTGACTACGCCATCAGCCGTCCGCGTTGTCCCATGTTGACTACGCCATCAGCCGTCCGCGTTGTCCCATGCTGACTACGCCATCAGCCGTCCGCGTTGTCCCATGCTGACTACGCCATCGGCCGCCCGCGTTGTCCCATGTTGACTACGCCATCGGCCGCCCGCGTTGTCCCATGTTGACTACGTCATCGGCCGTCCGCGTGTGCCGTGCTGACTACACTAACGACCTCCTCCCCAAAGACTCCAGGGTCGGCGACCCTCCCCGGAACCCTCTTCCCCTCCCTCCATTACATTCTATTCATTCAATAAAACTTTAAACTTTCCATAAAGGTGTGTTTCTTCGCATAGTGAAACATAATTCTTCAACATGATCTTACTCCCTGAACCACATGAACCCTAGATTCCCTATTCTGGGGGGCGAACATTCGGTGAAAGCAGATCTACAAGTTCACAATCCATTGTGTTGCGTAGTTTTGTGAGCTTGTAGAACGGTTAATTTAGGTAAAGATATCTGGTGTAGAGGGAAAAGGGAGGGGGCCTGGTATAGACCCCGGGGGACTCGGGTCAACGAAGTACATCAAGCTTAAAGGGGAATACCACTAATTTTCAACATTGAACTATGTCTTTAATACACCTTAGAGCTTAGATCTTTTTTCTTATTTCCACACAACACCTCTAAGGGCGGATTCAGACATGGCAGATGTTGTGATAGTGTCAACGTTGCGTACCGTTTCCCCGGAACGGATCACCGTACCGTACCCGGGACCACCTTGGGAGGTAGTCTCGGATCCGGATCATGCGTACTCGAGTACGGAACGCTGCAATGTGAATCCATCCGTACCAACAGAAGGAAGTTTAGACCTGTGTCTGCCCATTAGTGGAATGAGGCAGACTTTGTGGTCTGTCAGGGTCTTTCCTTCTTTTACTTATCCCGCACCCAAGCCTGATGGGCTGGGCCTGGCGCGTACGGTGGGTTCTAACGTGGACCGGGCAAGATTCTTAATGACTCCCCCCTTCCCCCCGGCCCCCCACCCACTGCGTCGCGGGCATGTACGCTTTTACGATTTTTTTGCTTAATTAATTCATTAAATGACCATAAAACAACATTAACAACACTCTACCCATCCCTCAGTGTGTTCCATCCTCAAATGTTTTACTTAAGTAAAAGTATCAAGGGTTAGAAAACTTTTTTTTCACATTTGAAAACTTGTGAAATGGGACCTAAGCTTCTGCATAATGAGTAGCCTACTTTTACTTTTGGTACTTTAAATACATTTTGATACCAATACTTTTCTACTTTTACTCAAGTACATTTTGAATACCTTACTTTTACTTGTAACAGAGTATTTTTTACATCGCAGAATTTATACTTTTGTTTAAGTAAAAAATGTGAGTACTTTTTCCACCACTGGTATTCAGTGCATGCAGTGAGTGACTGTTAGTGCACACAGGACGAGGGAGTCGAGGGACACAGCATAGCGACCCTTCATTTCAATAAGGGCAGACGGCAGAGCCAAAACCTGCAGAACATGTTTAGCACAGCCACAGAGATCACGACTTGTTTATTAGAGGCAATTAGCATGTCTGGCTGGGGCCGCTTGACAATGGGAACGGTGGGGTGGGCGGAGGCTGCGGAGCTACTGCGCCGGTAGAGGGAAAAAAAAGACGATTTTTTAATTTATTTCTTTTTTATATATATATATAAAAAAATAGGGGAGCAGAGTTTTCCAGACCGGGCCATGGCCCCATTGGCCTCTATGACGGTACCCAGTGGTGGAAATGGCGTTGCACGCATGGGAACGGCGTTCCCATAGCAACCGTTGCGGGGGAACGCTGTGAACACGTGTGGGAACGCTCTTCAGATTGTCAAAAAAAAAAAAAAAAAAAAATCTTTTTTTTTTTTTTTTGTGGAAAAATATTTTCGCTCCCTTTTTAGGATTATTACGGTCATTTCCGGGTCGCGTGGCCAAATTAATAGTTACGTTTGGTCCGCACTTTTCAAGTATAGATTAAAAAAAAACTCTTATTTTGAAATGCACATCGCTTTGAAAGGAAACAGACTTCTGTGGCCGCTTGCTTGACGACGTAAAGCCTACGTTAGTGCACACTGTGCACTAACGTAGGCTTTACGTAGTCAAGCAAGCGGCTGCACACACAAGGTAAACAAGGCTGCTACACACGGACGTGGACATATGGAATATAAAGACTTAAAGTTTGGGGCAAAAGTTCATATTTACAACCATGCTCTGCTCTCTGAAACCAAGACAATCTTTGCAGAAGGTGAGTAAGTAATTTTAATCTAACGCTGACAGTGAGAGTGGTGAAAAGTAACTAATTAAGTACTGTACATGTACTCAAGTACTGTACTCGAGTATAATTTTAAGGTATTTTTATTGAGTAATCTGGGGCACCCAATCGAAAAAATAAGAATTAAACAACCTAACCCTAACCCTAACCCTAAACCCGAATTAAAGTAACAAAAAAACGAAAATAAAGTACCCAAATCCACGAAATTAACCGGAAAAAAAAAAAGAATTAAATAACATAAACCTAACCTAACCCTAACCCTAACCCCGAAATAAAGTAACAAAAAAAACAATATAAAGTACCCAAATCCGCGAAATTAACCGTCTAGTTATTGTCTAATATAATCCACAAAATACATTAGTATAAACCCATTTTGTTTGAATATTTTATTAGGCAGAAATAGTTTTTTGTGATAATAAATTGGTAAAATCAGGCAAAAATATGAATTAAATAACATAACCCTAACCTAACTCCTAATCCTAACCCTAAAACCAAAATAAATAAACCAAAAACTGGAAAAAAAACGAACCCAATCCGCCCAGAAACGCAAAAAAAAATCGCTGTACTTGTCACACATGCACGCGCGCTAGGCGCGCGTGCATGTGTGACAAGTACAGTTCCCAAAGCGAATCCAGTCCATTTCCTCGTACGCCCTTGGCTGGGGCGCCCGTGAGGCCGAGGTCACGCATGTGGGGGCGGGGCCTGGGGCCTGGGGCTGAGGGCGCGCGGGTCTTTGAGGGTTGCGTGACTTATTGCCCCAGGGGGGTTTATAAGGTCCCATAGTGAGTGACTCACGAGAAAGAGAAAGAGATAATATTTCTGGGCATGTTCACTCTTCAGAGTAAAGCAGAGAGAGAGCACGAGGAGGCCGACAGTGCAAGGAGAGCAGCTGGCACGGGGGTGAAGACATCACAACAGTCTTAAAAAGGGGGGGGGGGGGGGGATTAGACTCCCTAAAGTCTCACTCCTAAGCTTTCCTGAAACTTGTCAGCCCTGTCTTCTCTCTCTACCTCTTTCCTGTCCAGCTACACTGTTCACTATCAATGAAGGCAGAAAAGCCCCCCAAAATTTATAAAATCTAAAAATAAAACAAATATTGGAAATAGCAGATCTACACTTTATGTATACATAAGTTGTGAGCTTGTATACTCTGCTATTTTTGAACAGTTTTGCCTATAATGACATGCCCAAAATGTGGACGGCATGTTTTAAGTGTAAATTAAAGCTTCAATCTGTAACATTCATGTCACCAAAAATGTCTACTGTTGAGCTCAATGATTGATCAACAGTTTGACTTGCATGCAATACCTCTCGTCAACCAGTAGGTGTCCTACCAGACCACAGGGTCTAAATGTCTCATTGAGGCGTGTCTTGCTGCTGCTTCTAGCTCTGTTTGTCCAACGTAGGATCCGTACCAGTGTTTCAGTGTTGCCATTTTCGCTTATTTTAAGCATCTTTGGGTTTATTTTTCGGTAAAGTTGCTTGTAAATATTGGTAGTTGCGGGTTGCGTTTTTTTGGGCTTGTTGCTGAAGTGTAGTTGCGTATTTGGGCTTGTTTCTAAAGTGTAGCTGCTTATTTGGGCTTGTTTCTAAAGTGTAGTTGCTTATTTGGGCTTGTTTCTAAAGTGTAGTTGCTTATTTGGGCTTGTTTCTAAAGTGTAGTTGCTTATTTGGGCTTGTTTCTAAAGTGTAGTTGCGTATTTGGGCTTGTTTCTAGTTGCTTATTTGGGCTTGTTTCTAAAGTGTAGTTGCTTATTTGGGCTTGTTGCTGAAGTGTAGCTGCTTATTTGGGCTTGTTTCTAAAGTGTAGCTGCTTATTTGGGCTTGTTTCTAAAGTGTAGTTGCTTATTTGGGCTTGTTTCTAAAGTGTAGTTGCTTATTTGGGCTTGTTTCTGAAGTGTAGTTGCGTATTTGGGATTGTTTCTAGTTGCTTATTTGGGCTTGTTTCTAAAGTGTAGTTGCTTATTTGGGCTTGTTTCTAAAGTGTAGTTGCTTATTTGGGCTTGTTTCTAAAGTGTAGTTGCGTATTTGGGATTGTTTCTAGTTGCTTATTTGGGCTTGTTTCTAAAGTGTAGTTGCTTATTTGGGCTTGTTTCTAAAGTGTAGTTGCTTATTTGGGCTTGTTGCTGAAGTGTAGCTGCTTATTTGGGCTTGTTTCTAAAGTGTAGCTGCTTGTTTGGGCTTGTTTCTAAAGTGTAGTTGCTTATTTGGGCTTGTTTCTAAAGTGTAGTTGCTTATTTGGGCTTGTTTCTAAAGTGTAGTTGCGTATTTGGGATTGTTTCTAGTTGCTTATTTGGGCTTGTTTCTAAAGTGTAGTTGCTTATTTGGGCTTGTTTCTAAAGTGTAGTTGCTTATTTGGGCTTGTTTCTAAAGTGTAGTTGCGTATTTGGGATTGTTTCTAGTTGCTTATTTGGGCTTGTTTCTAAAGTGTAGTTGCTTATTTGGGCTTGTTTCTAAAGTGTAGTTGCTTATTTGGGCTTGTTTCTAAAGTGTAGTTGCGTATTTGGGCTTGTTTCTAGTTGCTTATTTGGTCTTGTTTCCTGTCGTTTTCAACCAGTGGTTCTCAAACTTTTTCATGTCAAGGACCCCCACATTAATATATATTTGTAGACCCAACCTTCTGAAAATATGTTGTGCCAGAAACAGAAACCCCCGATACAAGATTTTGTGGATTTGAAAATATTACTCAATTTTCACTCCAACCAAATGGACCCGTTAGGATCCATTAATTTGGTTCCATCTGTACATGTGGAATGTGGAATGCCCTACCAAAAGGAGTAAAGGAGTGTAAAACCCTACTCACTTTCAAAACTGCCCTAAAGATACACCTTCAGGAGGCTGCAATTCGAAAATGGCCCCTGTCTAAGTCTTAACCTACCCCCCCTCCTTCATTTTCCTCTTTTGTATATATATATAATTTTTTTTTTCTCTCTTCATACCAGTAACCTGAAAGCTGATTGTATGACATTCTGTATAGTAGTGTGTATATCTATCTGCCTCTTATATTTCATCATGATTTGTGTGCATGGGGTTCTCATCTTAAACAAGCTTAGTACTTAATGAGAGTTCCAGTTTAGTAGACCTTGTATTGTGAATTTGTACTTCCATGTACTGTTATGTATACTGTCATGTACTATTCTCATGTCTTACTAAATAAACTACATCAATCAATCAATCAAACGCTCTCAGAGTTACAGACCCATAAGGGTGTAATGGAGGGGGGACGCGGGGGAGCGGCGCTCCCTCACTTCTCTAAATGCTGAAAGAATATTATTATTTTTGTATGAGATTTGTATGATTTTTATTTCAGAGCTCCCCCACAGCACTACAACACTACCCATAAGGGTCCATTTGGTTCCTATCCATCATTTAGCTGGGGACCCCCTGGAACTCCCTCAAGGAACCCTGGGGGTCCCCGGACCCCCACTTTGAGAACCGATGGGTTAGAGTACGTCGCTTCTTTTGGGCTTGTTTTCATGGACCTGGTTGCTTATTTCTCATACAATCTGGCAACACCACGCCGTACTCATTCAACATGGTGATGGAGAGAGGAAGGATATCAGTCATACAGCTGCAGTAGATATTATTCCACTGGAGTGGAGTTATTTTAGGCTAAGATAACCTCGTAATGTGATGGATGAGAACATGATCATGTGAGGTGGCTCCATGGCTCTCAGCACACATGCGTGTGTGTTTTACACGCTTATTTCATGGTATTATGTCGCTGGTAAGAGAACGCGCGCTCGTCGGCATTCTACTTCCTTTATTGATTTCCTTTTTGAAAGGCATGATGCAGTCGGATCCTTGAACTTATTAGAGACATGTTTGGTGTGGTTAACTTATTAGAGACATGTTTGGTGTGGTTACATAACATTATTAGGGTTGGCACTGTGACTGTGCTCAAGTTTAGCAGTGGTGTAAAGTAACTAAGTACATTTACTTAAGTACTGTACTTAAGTACAATTTTGAGGTATTTGTACTTTATTTGAGTATTTCCAATTTCCAATACTTTTACTTCTACACCACTACATCTCAGAGGCAAATATTGTAAACTTTTACTCCACTACAATTATTGGAATACTTTGGTTAGTAGTTACTTTGCAGATATAAATTGTTGTATTATAAAACATAACCAATTAACCAATTTAGCCCTATTTTATACATAGGCTATTTGAAAATAGCCGATCTACAAGCTCACAACGCGTCGCATTGCGACGCGTTGTGAGCTTGTAGATCTGCTATTTTCAAATATTTTAGTACTTTTACTTTTGGTACTTTAAGTACATTTTGATACCAATACTTTTGAACTTTTACTCAAGTAATATTTTTATTCCAGACATTTGCTTGTAACAGAGTACTTCTACATTGCAGTATTGATACTTTTACTTAAGTAAAACATTTGAGTACTTTTTCCACCACTGAAGTTTAGGCATGGCAGGTGGTGTGGATTAACTCTGGCAAGTGCAGTTTGGGGGGTCGCACTGGAACCTCTCCCTCCGCTGCATAGGGCTCATGCGCGTAGCTCCGAGATGAGGTCCCGCTACGTAGGATGACGGTACAGTGCGACACCGGCGAACATTGGCCAATATTGTTGATCCTTACCCTTTCCCGCACATCGTATCCAAAAAGTAAAGGTATTCCCCGTTGCTCTCAGGTGTTTTACATTTTAGCGGTAAAGATAATTTAAGTGACGGATTGAAACAAGCGTTTAAATCGTTTTTTTTTTTTGTCAGCCTGTGGCCAGTCAACCCCCGTCCGCATGCGCTGTACTGCTCCCCGTTAAGGTTGCAGGGAAAACATGCCACAGGCTGACTAAAAAGGCGATTGAAACCCTTTTTTCAACCCGTCGGTAAAAAAAATCTTGACCGCTAAAATGTTAAACATCTGAGAGCAGAGGGGAATACCTTTACTTTTTGGATACAATGTGCGGAAAAGGGTAAGAAAACAACAATATTGTCCAATTGTCGCCGTTGTCGCACTCTGCCGGCATCCTACGCAGCGGGACTAGCTGTAGTATACAACCCTCGTAGACGTATTTATGATTCTGACGTTTTCAATCTACGAGAGTTGTAGGGTGCACTTCCTATAGTGCTTTGGACTTTCTGCACTATGCCCCGTACCCAGCCAGCACGCCCACGTGGGTCCCATATGGGTTCAAGGTGGGCTAAACCATATGGGCCCCATGTCGGCATGTCAGCGGGATCCACTTGGGTCCCATCTGGGATGCCCATGTGGGCCTTACGTGGGTATTACCTGGGCCCCACATGGGCCCCATGTGGGCTTTTAGGTGGGTTCTACCTGGGCCCCACGTGGGCCCCATGTGGGCTTTAGGTGGGTACTACCTGGGCCCCACATGGGCCCCATGTGGGCTTTAGGTGGGTTCTACCTGGGCCCCCCATGGGCCCCATATGGGCTTTAGGTGGGTACTACCTGGGCCCCATGTGGGCCCCATGTGGGCTTTAGGTGGGTTCTACCTGGGCCCCACATGGGCCCCATGTGGGCTTTAGGTGGGTACTACCTGGGCCCCATGTGGGCTTTAGGTGGGTACTACCTGGGCCCCACATGGGCCCCATGTGGGCTTTAGGTGGGTTCCACCGGGGCCCTAGGTGGGTCCCTTATGGTTTCAAGGTGGGCTAAACCATATGGGCCCCATGTCGGCATGTCAGCGGGATCCACTTGGGTCCCATCTGGGATGCCCATGTGGGCCTTACGTGGGTACTACCTGGGCCCCACATGGGCCCCATGTGGGCTTTTAGGTGGGTTCTGCCTGGGCCCCACATGGGCCCCATGTGGGCTTTAGGTGGGTTCTACCTGGGCCCCAGGTGGGCCCCAACTAGGCAAGTCTATGTGGGACCGAGGTGGGTCCCAACTGGGATGCCCATGTGGGCTTTAGGTGGGTTCTACCTGGGCCCCAGGTGGGCCCCAACTAGGCAAGTCTATATGGGACAGAGGTGGGTCCTAACTGGGTTTGTTTGTGCAATGGTTCCTTTGATTTCCAACGTGTGTCCTAATAAGATTTAAATATAAATAAAATAGATTAAGCAGCAAACATGAACCGTGTTAATTCTTGTAAACACACCTAAAATAAAAATTGGGTATATAACATTTTACACGTCTTCAGTTTTACCAGGATGAAAATAGACAATATATATTTTGACAAATTTATTAAAAACAATATTACAAGATAATGAAAATACAATGAAAATACAAATGGAAATAAATATAGCAGTAGTGTAAAGGTGCAGGAAGAGAAGGCACACACATTAAACGTGCAAGTGTACATACAGTATATACATAAAATCACAAAAATGCAACATAATATTCTGACAATGCTCCACAGAGACTATTAACAGAACAAAATATAAGAATAAAAATGGTCCAAAAAATGTATAAATAGTGTATAAGAGGTGCATCAAAAACTTCCATTGTCCATGTAACAGGGCAGAGGGATTCTGAGATCCAGTTTCATGTTGCAGATGAATCTGGGCCCTATGTGTACGTGGGTGTCTCTTGAGCCTTTCTGTTTAAATCCCCAGTGACAGAACCAACCAAGTATTGTGCTGCTAAGGGGAGAGAAAGAGAGACAGAGACTTTGTCTACTAGGGTGGTGCATCATCCAGTTGTGGAAGCTGTCTCTGAGCTCAAACTCTGTTTCCACCTCTATCACAAGCCCCAGTGAACCACTTGGAGAGAGCCTTCTCTGCATCCTTGTGTTCTTCAGTCCTCCTAATAGAAATGACAAGAAGCCAACTGTTAGAAATTATAGAATTATGAAACTTTCCATTACTGTATATGCTGTGGCATGCCTTCTACTGGTATACATCAAATGTGTTGCCAAATTACATTTAAAGTTAGACAGATAAAGGAAAATTAATCACACACACACACACACACACACACACACACACACACACACACACACACACACACACACACACACACACACACACACACACACACACACACACACACACACACACACACACACACACACACAATGATTCACCAAGACAAGCAGGAAGAATGCCCAAACTGAGCAGCATAAAACAGCATGAAAATAAAGTTTAGCTTGAGAACAGAGTAATGCACAATCTACTAACTTAAGGAGATCAGTACTGAATTTAAATATTTACTTACTTAGTTATGAAAGCAGAAATCCATCACAAGGCAATCCTCCTCTCTGCTTTGCTCCTTGAGTCCTTTGTCAGTTTAAATTTGAATTTAGTGGACAAACAGAGGGGGCCTTTAGGACCCAAAGCAAACAGGACCTTTAGCTGTCCTTAGAAATGCCTGAGCAAATAAACAATAAATAAATAACAATAAAATACTAACTGAAAACTAAATACAATGGGCTTGCCTGTCTTAAGTAAAGTGTGTAATACTGCATTAAAGCAAACATCGCCAGCCTTTATAAACATAACCTGTGCTGATGTAAACATTCGACTTTCTAAATGAACACCCGAGCTCTCTCTCTCTCACACACACACACACACACACACACACACACACACACACACACACACACACACACACACACACACACACACACACACACACACACACACACACACACACACACACACACACACAGCTCTGTTCAACACAATGCTGTACCCCCTCCAACTGTACTTCTTGTTTTCATTATGTTTTAAAAAAGACTCTCTGTCTTTCTAAAAGGAAGATATGTGTGTCCCCACTGCTGCCTAAGCCAGGAAACAAGGCTTTACAAAAAATATAACTAACTGAAACAGGATTGTGTATTTTCAAAGTTAACTAAAACAATCTATCTGAAAAAGAGCTTGTAGGTCGGCTATTAAAAAAAAATCCATATTACAATAAAAAATTAAAACTAAACTTTAAAGAAAGAAATAAACTAAACCACCCACCCCTCCAAACCCAGACTAGTCTGGCATGCCTTGAAGTGATAATTTGAATACCCATTGTTCCATTGTTGCTATCTGTGTGTGACCTCCACAGGGTCACACTCAGATAGGGCCATTAACAGGCAGTCAGGGGGAGGGGATTTAGTCTGGACTTGAACAGGATAATACAAATGTAGTTTGACTTGAAGCAGCACATGTAACTGAAAGAAAACAGAAAGCTCTGAATCCACAAGCTTATGAACAAATTGTATTATCATTGCTCCCTATCACAAACGACACATTTATACTTGTTAAAATCTAAGAAAAAGTGAGTTGGGCTTTAACCACTTAAACCCTTAGTAAACTTGTACTTGGTCTGCTCTTTTTTCCCCCTCTACACCAAACCTCTTTGCCAAAAATAGCCGATCTACAAGCTTGAGCTTGTAGATTGGTTTATTAGCCAGGGATCCTTTTAATGGTTAAACGGTTAACAGTTAAAAAGTTAACCTGCCATGGCCATCTCTAATAAATAAAAACAAATACTTAAATACTTAAAAATACAATGTAATGTCCAATCTGTATGGTAGAGTATGTTCATACAATATAACTTATACTATATATATAATTGGGGTGGTTGCATTTAGTCTCCCTGCTCTTCTATTGAGACATTTCGATTGTGTCAAAGGTCATGTCTCACCTAGACACAGGATCTGACACAAATTCTGACCTGATGGTCAAGATTGAAATCATCCCCTGAACAGGCAGGCTCTATCTTAATGGTAAAATATGTCAGCACTTGTGCAGGAAACTGGGTTAAAATCTGGGGTAGAAGAGGAAGATATAGTACAACTTAAAATGGGGTTGAATAGTTTGTCCGTCTTTGTGAGCTTGTATATTGGCTGTTTTTGGCATTAGTGTTTAGTTTGGCAGTGGTAAAACAAAAAACAAAAACAAATCTGTTTACACATTATTCGATTTATAGTGAGTGAGTGAGTGCGCGCGTGTGTGTGTGTGTGTTCCAACCCATGCCCAGTTAGCCCATATGTACATGTCAGTTAGCCAGCATGTACACCACGTGGGAATCACATGGGCTTCCCCGCTTCCAACCCATGCCGGTTAGCCCACATGCAGACCACACGGGAACCACGTGGGCTTGCCCGCTTCCAACCCATGCCGGTTAGCCCACATGCAGCCCACGCGTGAACCACGTGGGCTTGCCCGCTTCCAACCCATGCCGGTTAGCCCACATGCAGCCCACGCGGGAACCACGTGGGCTTGCCCGCTTCCAACCCATGCCGGTTAGCCCACATGCAGCCCACGCGGGAACCACGTAGGCTTGCCCGCTTCCAACCCACGCCCAGTTAGCCCACATGCAGCCCACGCGGGAACCACGTTGGCTTGCCCGCTTCCAACCCATGCCGGTTAGCCCACATGCAGCCCACGCGGGAACCACGTGGGATTGCCCGCTTCCAACCCATGCCGGTTAGCCCACATGCAGCCCACGCGGGAACCACGTGGGCTTGCCCTCTTCCAATCCATGCCGGTTAGCCCACATGCAGCCCACGCGGGAACCACGTGGGCTTGCCCGCTTCCAACCCATGCCGGTTAGCCCACATGCAGCCCACGCGGGAACCACGTGGGCTTGCCCGCTTCCAACCCACGCCCAGTTAGCCCACATGCAGCCCACGCGGGAACCACGTGGGCTTGCCCGCTTCCAACCCATGCCGGTTAGCCCACATGCAGCCCACGCGGGAACCACGTGGGCTTGCCCGCTTC
Source organism: Gymnoscopelus braueri (assembly GCF_963280865.1). Lineage (NCBI taxonomy): Eukaryota > Metazoa > Chordata > Actinopteri > Myctophiformes > Myctophidae > Gymnoscopelus > Gymnoscopelus braueri. The sequence goes on from NC_137606.1 coordinate 56,347,611, forward strand.
CAACCCACGCCCAGTTAGCCCACATGCAGCCCACGCGGAAACCACGTGGGCTTGCCCGCTTCCAACCCATGCCGGTTAGCCCACATGCAGCCCACGCGGGAACCACGTGGGCTTGCCCCTTTCCAACCCATGCCGGTTAGCCCACATGCAGCCCACGCGGGAACCACGTGGGCTTGCCCGCTTCCAACCCATGCCGGTTAGCCCACATGCAGCCCACGCGGGAACCACGTGGGCTTGCCCGCTTCCAACCCACGCCCAGTTAGCCCACATGCAGCCCACGCGGGAACCACGTGGGCTTGCCCGCTTCCAACCCACGCCCAGTTAGCCCACATGCAGCCCACGTGGGAACCACGTGGGCTTGCCCGCTTCCAACCCACGCCCAGTTAGCCCACATGCAGCCCACGCGGGAACCACGTGGGCTTGCCCACTTCCAACCCACGCCCAGTTAGCCCACATGCAGCCCACCTGGGACCCTCATAATTTGCCCAGTTCAAACCCATGCCCACTTGGTACCCAAGTAGCCCGCATTGGGCCCATATGGGTCCCACGTGGGCGTGCTGGCTGGGTAGACACTCCAAACATTGTACAAAATGAAAATAAAGGTGCTTACCGCCGAGCCCCAAATGTTAACTACTTCTACGGGGTATTAGTTTAATGTAATAATCCATATATTTAAACAAAGAAGTGTTTTAATGCCGTCTGTGGCCGAACGCCATTTTTTCACCCTCGTTTACTTCCTGTTTACATTTAGTGTAATTCCGGTTTTCACCGGATGCGCCCCCTCACTTCCCGTCACTAACGCCCATTGGGAACTTCCGACAGAATCGGCCACAGACGGCATTAAAACACTTCTTTATTGAAAGATATGGATTATTACATTACACTACTACCCCGTAGAAGTAGTTAACATTTGGGGCTCGGCGGTAAGCACCTTTATTTTCATTTTGTACAATGTTTGGAGTGTCTACGGGGCATAGTGCAGAAAGTCCAAAGCACTATAGGAAGTGCACCCTACAACTCTCGTAGATTGAAAACGTCAGAATCATAAATACGTCTACGAGGGTTGTATACTACAGCTACAGCGGGACCTCATCTCGGAGCCGTACAGCGGAGAGACTTCCCGATCGGAGCTATAGGGTCGCAGCGCACGACGGTTCTTTGCGTTATAGATCCTTTGAAATAATAATAATCATCATAACTACTACAGTAGCACTAGTCACCACACCAACTCAATGACAGATAGTATTTTAGAGGATTCAATAAGACATTCGGCAGGCATTGTCTTGAAATGTGAAAATATAAAAGAAAGAATTTGCCTTGCTGTGTTGTATAGGTGGGATCCTGCGCTTTGCGTCGTACTATGGAGACCACATGGTGCTACAGAGGTCCCCAGAGAGAGCTGTGCTGTGGGGCTATGGACCTGATGGCGCCCAGGTCACCATCTCTCTGTCAGGACCGGTGACACAGAAACACCCACCGGTCATGGTGACAAAAGGTCAGTGGTGGAAGAAGTACTCGGATATATATATATTACTTTAAGTAAAAGTAGCAATAGCACGATGTAGAAATAGCAGATCTACAAGCTCGCTAGTTGGACATGATGACCGCTTTGACCCATTGAAATCGGGAACGCATCTCTGTCATGCTTAGATTTCTTTGGGCTAATCAAAAATAGCAGATACTGTATACAAGCTCATAGCGCGGCACTTGTAGATCTGCTATTTTTGGGAAGAATCGTGGAAAATCGTGGGTCTTTTGAATATATATATTTTTAAAGCGAACGTTTGTAACTCAAATCTTCTGCTTCTGGGGATTCTACAAATGTCTTCTAAATCTTTTTGGACCCCCATCTCTTAACAAGAGTTAATATAAATATATAAATATATATATATTTGACAAATATATTCAAAGATTTGCACAAATCTTCACGATAAAAAACAAACAAACAGATCTACAAGTTGAGTGCCACACTATGAACTTGTATATCTGCTATTTCTGAATAGCCAAAGACATCTTAAAATGACACACGGATGCGTTCCGGGTCTTAAAAGCCAAATTCCAATACCGGAAATCTCGGCGACTCGCTCACTCCCACTCGGTCACTCCGACTTCGAACCGGAAGTAGTCAGGTTCCAATTGTTCATTTGCTTCTTGGAGGAGGCGAGTGGAGGAGGCGAGGACGCTCTCCGCTTCCGCATTGAGCGAGTGTACATGAAGTGTACGCTCGACCACTCTCCACATCTCCTCGCGGCAGACTTCCGCATCACGTGTACACGTTTTTTTTTCTCTTTTTTTTTCCCCTTCTTCCGAGACGTATACGTGGTCCTCCTCCACATGTGGCCACACAAACAATGCTTGAAACCCGAAACCATGCCGAAAACACCCTCGCCCCGGGTCTAATCCGGCGGCCTCGGCCTGCGGCAAAAATGGGGCAGTATGTTTTAGGACGAGCGTTCCGTTTTCCACCCGTAGAAACCTCCGGCTCGAGTTTCTTTCTTTTTTCTTCGTCCCAGAAGTGGGGGGGATATCATATCACGCAAACTCTCAAAACCCCGGACATTTGAAGGATTTTATAAAAAAAAACCCAGACAGGCCGGACAGCCCCCCAAAAGAGGATGTATGGCCACCCTACATTAATGATGTAATTCAGAGTCAGACATAACATACTCTGTTATACAGTAGCAAAGCAGCAGTGCCGTGTGGGACTGCTGCGAGGGGTGGGGGGTCTGGGGACTGTACGAGCAAAAAGAGGGACGGGTCAGGATTTAATTCATAAATGTAAGTTTGCTCATCCTGGTGCTTCGTTCACTATTTCAGGTATAAATGGCTTTGCACAAATTCACAAAATGTTAACTATGAAGATAACAATGTGGCCATCCACATTGATGAATTGTCTATTCTTATATTCTGTATTATTCTATACCTGCATATTATTCTATGCATGTATATTCTCATCCACGCCTCTGCTCTGGTCCAGCTGTATGAAACGTCATAAGTGATCGCGGAATTTGCCGTCGCTTTGAAATGACGCTCGAGTGCATTCCGATCCTGTGAGACCAACCGGTTGACCACTCCGTCCTCGCAAAGAATCCTCTGCTCCTCGCAGGGGCGGGGCTTAGGCGCGAGCGGAGGAAGCGAGGAGAGTGAGCGAGTGACCGAGTTTTGGGGATTGGAATTTAGCTAAAGGGTTAAAGGGTAAGACCACTTTGGTAGAGGTTTGGGTTGCGTAGTTACCTTGCCATGATGTAACCCCAAAGGTGGGCAAGAAATAAAAAGTAATTGCTCCATTGATTAGAAATTGATAATTCTAAATATGCTCCTCATTGACTTACATTGTACGGTAAAACAGCTCTCAAAGTCACTCTTTTAGCACATAAATGAACCCAAACATAGCTGATTCAGGCAATATAGAGCATCAGCAAACCCAGTACTGTTTTTTTTTTAAATAAAAATGTCAACTTCCTGTTGATTTTACTATTTGAAGATCTGGATCCGGATCCGCGGATCCAGTCCAGGTTTTCTACTTATTAAAAATGGCAAAATCAACAGGAAGTTGACATTTTTATAAAAAAAAAAAACAGTACTGGGTTTGGTGATGTTCTATATTGTCTGAATCAACTTTGTTTGCGTTCGTTTATGTGCTAAAAGAGTGACTTTGAGAGCTGTTTTACCGTACAATGTAAGTCAATGAGGAGCATATTTTGAATTATCAATTTCTAATCAATGGAGCAATTATTTTTTTATTTCTTGCCCACCTTTGGAGTTACATCATGGCAAGGTAACTACACAACCCAAACCTCTACCAAAGTGGTCTTGCCCTTTAAGCTGATGAGTGGCTCTCTGGTTAATTGCGTTCACAACACCTGTAGGCATATGGCGACTCACCCTCAGCCCTGTTGAAGCCGGGGGCCCCTACAATGTGACGGCAGCTCTTCAGGACGGGGGCCCCTACAATGTGACGGCAGCTCTTCAGGACATCACAGTCACACTGGAAGATGTTCTGTTTGGAGATGTCTGGCTGTGTGGAGGTCAAAGCAACATGGCTTTTGAAACATCACAGGTAGGCCTAGTTGTTGTTGGCTTAAAGGGACGGTCATAAGTCATAAGTGATATTCCTTTTGTTAAAATAAGTGTGACTATATATTTTGATGGTTATCATTGCTCTATACAGAGTGTTTGTTCAGTAACAGGGGTCTCCCCTGTCTCTCCAGCTCTTTAATGAACAGAAAAAGCATTTTCAGGTTCGGGATACCCTGTTATTAACACATTGGGTGCCAGAGGTTTATTAAAATATTATACGTTGAGTGCCTGCATTTCTTCCATCCACTTGCGTTATACGTTTCGTGCTGTTGAAGCCCCGACGCGGAAGTGCATGTAAACAAAGCGTGCGTGCGAGACGGCGGAGGGTCCCGACTAACGCCTGGAACAATAATATTTCCAACGCGATCCTCCATTGCAGCGTGATCGCCGATCGAAAACGGCTCGTTTCCATCACGTTAAAAAGAAATGGAGATATTAAGCTTTTAATCAAGGAGATAACATTGAAAACGCCGACCGGAAGGATTTTTGACATGGAGCCACATCCAGCCTCTTCTTCTCAGAAACTCCTTGGGTGATGTCAAAATTTCGTTTTAGCGCCCCACGTGGGCCACTCGTATAAAAATAGAATTGGGTCAAAAACGGTCCGGACCGTTTTCGGCATTCAATGTGTTAAAAAAAAAAAAAAAAACACTCTAGTCTATAGCAATGAATACTATCAGAATATACTGCTTTAACCTTTTAACAAAAAACATTTTGTTTTCCCAAAAAATATCACTTGCTGTGTGTGTGTGTCTGTGTGTCTGTCTGTCTGTGTGTGTGTGTGTGTGTGTGTGTCTGTGTCCAGAGCTAATCTCACAAATCACATTCTGCCAGTAAGCCAAAGAAGTTTCACATATTTCATGTTTTATGTATTATGTCAAAACAATGGTGACACAAGCCTATTATGAAAGCTTATCCTTATATTGAAATTGGCTAATGGGAGAGCCGGCGGGTCACGGCCACGTCACTCTGACTCGGGACATAACCATAAACAAACCAGATATCCCCTTCACTGTATATAGGCATGTATGGAGATCCTGTTTGGGATATTATGTGCAGGCTGGTCAATGTGGTCGTGGGTTAGAACTAATCTGTTGGAAGTGACTAGATTTTCAGCCACTAGCAAACTGATACTATTACTACTTGGTAGTGAAGCCTTATGATGCAAAATAGGGCTTGGCTGGTCACAAGGCTTTGTCCAAGACGAGGAGAACATTCGGGTCCTCCGTCCTGGTCTCTGTCAATCCAATCACAATCTGGGAGACACGCTTATTATTTGCCCATAGACGGGACAGTGGTTGCAACTTCAACCACCAGGGTGTGGACACACCAGGTTTTTCTTGCCTGAGGTTCTAATTCATTTGTTTCCTTTGTTAAATGTGGTCTTGAAAGGCCTTTTGGTACTGTATCAGTGATTAACCCTTTAAGACCTGGGACGCATCTGTGTAATTTTGATTTGAGCTAAAAAGCATAATTTTACACTTTGGCTATTCAAAAATAGCAGATCTACAAGCTCATAGCGCGGCAGTGCCGGCAGTGCGCTATGAGCTTGTAGATCTGCTATTTTTGAAAAATTGAGAAAATGTGTGCAAATTAATATATTTATATTCTTTGAAAGCGAACATTTTTAACTCAAATCTTTGGGGGTCCCTGGAACAAAATATTTTGAGATGGGAGTCGGCGGCCAAATACATATCATTTTGGGGGTCCTTGACATTAAAAGGTTTGAGAACCACTGATATAGAAACATACGTTTTTCAGAAAACTGTTAGGATTTAGAAGACATAAGTAAGAATCGGCCTCAGGTCTTAATGGGTTAAGGGCTACAGTATTCTGACAATTTTGACATTTGAGTTATAATTGGATTTAATCAGCCAGAAGTTTGAATCAAGAATCAGACTGTATAGAATAATCTGTCCCTGTATGTTGCTTGATTGACTTTGAACATACAGTAGTTGATATCAAGAGAAAGTTACATTTGAAATGGAAAAAATAACTCTTCTATGAATAACTTTTCTGGCATTCATAGTTCACAATGACATTTTGTTCCTTGAATCCCAATAGGTTTTCAATGCCTCTGAGGAGTTGGTGCTGGCAGTCAATTACCCTCATGTCCGTCTCTTTGTGGCAGCCTTGGAGCTCAGTACGACTGAACTGACCGACTTGGCTCGGGTGGAGCTACCTTGGTCTGTGCCAACAGCAAGTAAGAGCACAATGAAACGGACAGTTTCATTGTACTTTGTGGCGTTTAACCCATTCAATCCAGGAAAGCATCTGTGTCACTTAAGATTTCTTTGGGTATTCAAAAATAGCAGATATACAAGCTCGTGGTGCGGCACCGAGTGCCTCGCTATGAGCTTGTAGATCTGCTATTTTTTGAAAAATTGTGTAAATTTGTGCAAATCTTTGAATATATATATATATATATATATATATATATATATATATATATATATATATATATACATTGTTTTAAGCGAACATTTTAAACTCAAATCTTTGCTTCTGGGGGGTCCCTGGAACAACATATTTTGAGATGGTGGGTCCGTGGCCAAATACATATCATTTAGGGCTCCTTGACATGAAAAGGTTTGAGAACCACTTATAGTAACGTACGTTTTTTTTTTAAACGGTCAAGGTCCTTACACACCGGGCGATTTTTTTCATGCGAATAATACTTTTCTTTTTTTTTGGAATGAAGAGGTTTGGTTTCAATTCTATACTGAAGTGTAACCTAGTTACACATAAGTTTAACCTAGTCTTGTCTATCTCTGTCTGTCTGTCTGTCTGTCTGTCTGTCTCTGTCATATGTCCACCCGTCTACATATATGTTCATTGATGGGCAGAGATCTTTCCAGGAGATTTGTTCCACTTCTCTGCAGTGTGCTGGTTGTTTGGCCGCTACATGTATGACATCCTGAAGTACCCAGTAGGCCTGGTGGAGTCCTGCTGGGGAGGCACACCTGTAGAGGCGTGGTCGTCCTCTAGAGCTCTGCACCAGTGTGGACTGGAGGAGCTTGAAAACAAGTAAGGAGATGGCAATGCTACACTTTAGCCCACCTGTGTAGCGGGTGTTGATTTGATTACATTTTGATTTAGTTTTAGTCAGTCTTTTGAATCAAATTCCATTTTAGTTTTAGTCATATTTTAGTCATCTGAAAGGCTTTAAACTGTTAGTCTAGTTTTAGTTAGCCTCGGAAACCCATGCCTTTTTTTTTGTTACAAAAGAAAAAAGGCTGGGGGAACCATGCTGGAACGGTGGTTTCGGAGTGGGAGTGAACCTTGTTATCTCCTAACCAATCAGAGTGCAGAGGGGCGTCGCTCTAAATTTGGTGACGTCAGCGTGTTCCGTGCACAGGCCGGGGAGGGGGGGGAGGGGAGGGGAGGCGGGGACATAGATTGGTGAAGCAATAGGAAGCGGCGTCTGGAATCGAACGGCCTGGGTTTGGATCCGCCCTTCAAGACCATCGATAGGGCTCGCTCTTTCAGTCTAAGTTTTAGTTGACTAAATATCATAAGATTATAGTCGACTATATATATTGGTTGCATGCTGAAAATAGACGATCTACAAGCTCACAACGCGTCGCGCTGAGCTTGTAGATCTGCTATTTTCAGAGCGCAAACGAGCATAAAATTACTTGTCTTAATTCTACTGGATCTCTTCTCCACTCGTCCCTCCCTAACATGTTAGTCTAGTTTTTATGTGTTGATGAAATTGTCAGTATATTTAGTCTTAGTTTTAGTCGTCATAGCTTACTTTTTATGTAGTTTTCGTCAGAGAGAAAAGGTAGTCGACCAACATCTTTCGTCACAGTTTTAGTGGAAGAAATCAACACTGCTGTGTAGCTGTGCATAGTACTATATTATCTGTATTCTGTACATATTGATTGATTGAGTTGAATACTTTATTAACAGTTTGCAAAAAAGTACAGAGGTACAGTTATACAATAATGCTAACACACACACAAAGCCCTGAGGGCTTGTGTCCATTGTGGTCCTGTGTATTCAATTCATCAATACATATAAAGACATGCAATACTATATAAGAGATCATCAATATTAGGAGCAGTAAAAGTATGTTTACAGAAAAACAGTGGGGGATCATTTATTTTGTCAAGCTAGAAGACTTGTCTAGGTCCAGTTGCAAATTGCAGGTGCTTTTTTATGGCTGTTTTGAAGGAGGGTAGGGAGGGAGTCATACTTTGTGATGGCTGGTGGTAGGGCATTCCACATTTTGGTGGCATAAATAGTCGAATGAATTCATCCCCATGTTTGTGCCGAACCTGGGGGGGAATTAGATCAGTGGAGCTCCCTCTAGTGGTGTGCCCATGGGCGTTACTCACTCTAGTGAAGTAGTTAGACAGGTGCATGGGCACTGGTCCCTCCCTTGAGTATCTTGAAGACCAGACCCATTGCAAGTTGCTGTACTCTGTCCTCTCTACCCTGAGCCATCCCACCCTAGCATAATGAGCAGGGGTTAGGGGAGTCTTAAGGTGTGAGGTTTAGTAGTAGTCTGACAAGTATGTTTTGAGAGGACTGAAGTTTTGCTTTTAATGCCTTTGAGGTGCTATGGCACCATGAGGTGCATGCATAGTCAAAATGACATCGGATGAGAGCTCCAGCTTGTGTCCTCACTCAGTGCATTCCTACTGGCCAACGAGGAGATCCTGCCCAAAAATCTTGTTCTTTGGTTGACTTGCTTGACTACTTTTGTTGCCGTTTTTTTTTTTTTTTTACAAAATCCCGAAAATAAATTTAAATATATATATTTTTTTAAAACTTTCAACATTATCTTCTTTTATTTATTGTGGAAAGTGCAAATGAAAAGCACCAACTAATACAAACGCTATTACAATATCCACAGTACTTTGCTGTAGCTTCACAACATTCTTTGGCTTGGAGTCTTTTGACTTGGCTAGGGCAGCTGCCTACCTCCCATCGTTGTACTGTATTTTGGTATAGTCTGGCTTATACTGTATGTGTAAATGCTGCACTTGTCTATAGATTGGGCACCATTAACTATTAAAACATGTCAGTGGTGGTGCCTGCACGTAGGCCAGGTTGCTGCTCTGATACAGAGAAGGTGGACCAGAATAGCTTATGTTTATTGTATGCACTTCATATTTCTATATCATACAATATAAATGGAGATACGGTTGGGAAATGGTGAAGTGTTTCCTATGATAGCTTGCTAATAACTTAAAGGGATATTTCACTTTCAAAAAAACGTTTGGTATTTTTGTCGTCTACTCAGGCCTTTGTGAGCCCCCCAAACAGTTTCTAAGTTGCTCGATTCAGTATTTCTATATTCGATATTCATTTTATCAGACACGCCCACTTCCTATACAAACCCATTGTAACTTCAAACTCCATTTTAACCATATTAGATCCCTCGAAAACACCCGTCCTTGGTGTTGGTGACTCACCCTGCCCTCCTAATGTGTGAGGGGGCCGTGTTTTTTTCGATGATGACGAAATATCCCTTTTAAGAGGACAGCCTTCAAAAGACCGTTTATTCAATTAAACTGATAAATATTTGACAAAGTACAACTGAACACTTCATACTGTATACCATTATATGAGATACCTTTTTTGTAGATAGCTTTTTTCTTTTCTACAGTGTCCTATGAATAGTTTTTCTTTGGTGACTTTGAAAGGTTAATTTGCATTAATCACACATGTTCTTTTTTCTTCTTTTTTTTGTCTTCCATGGAATGAGCTCAGTCCTAAAAGGAACAACTCTGCTCTATGGAATGCAATGGTCCATCCACTGCTCAACATGACTCTGAAGGGTGCCATCTGGTACCAAGGTACTGTAGGCCACTTACTGCTTGGTCCACTGTGACAGAGCACATTTACACCTGCCCACAGATTATACAAGTCCAACTTCTTCTGCTACACAGATCATTGAACATTACACTTTCTGTGTTAAAGGGGTGTTTAACTTTAACTCTTTAAGACCTGAGAACGCATCTGTGTGTCATTTTTAGATTTCGTTGGGCTATTCAAAAATAGCAGATATACAAGCTCATAGCGCGGCACCGAGTGCCGCGCTATGAGCTTGTAGATCTGCTATTTTTTTTTTATCCGTGAAAAAAATTGTGCAAATCTTTGAATATATATATATTTAAAGCGAGCATTTCTAGCTAAAATGTTATTGCTTCTGGGGATTCTACAAATGTCTTCTAAATCAGTTTAAAACAGTTTTCTGAAACACTTATGTTGCTATAATATTAATGTCAGTGTCAAGGAGCCCCACAACGATATGTATTTGGCTGCGGACCCCCATCTAAAAAAAAAAAAATCCAGGGACCCCCAGAAGCAAATATTTGAGTAAAAAACTATTGCTTTATAGATATATATTCAAAGATTTGCAAAAAAAAAACACGATTTAAAAAAAAATAGCAGATCTACAAACTCATAGCGTGGCACTCGGTGCCGCGCTATGAGCTTGTAGATCTGCTATTTTTTAATAGCCAAAAGTATAAAATATGGATAAAGTGGTTACACAGATGCGTCCCCCGGTCTTAAAGGGTTAAAACACGTCTGGGGTCACCCCACGTCTTAGTCCATGAGCCAGAGCCCCAAAATTGAGCAATGATTATCGAAAGAGTGGGCAAAACCATACCTATATTAAATTGTTCATAGGGTCAATATAAGTAAATAAATATACGATAACCTTTCCACAGGAGTAGCTTTTTCATAGTTATCACACATTTTGTTATTTTCCCCATACGTACTGTACATGACAGGTGCAAAAAATGACAACATTTAAATAATAGTTATCATAATGAAACTTCCCCAGTTGATTACTTACATGAAGACAATGATTTATCGTATTACAAGTTTTCTGAAATTGAATATTTAAATATGCAAATTAGGCATTTAGTCCATGAGCCAGAGCCCCAAAATTGAGCCAGATATTGAATATTCCCTCGTTAAAAACCTTTGACTCCAACATCTTAACAACATGAAATAAGAATGTTGACTCTGGCTTTGTCCAATGTTCCAATGTTGATTCTGGAAAGTTATGCAAATTCTGGCATATTTTCCTAATGCCCAATTTGCATATTTATATATACAATGTCAGAAAACTTGTAATACGATAAATCATTGTCTTCATGTAAGTAATCAACTGGGAAAGTTTCATTATGATAACTATTTTTTTAATTTTGTAATTTTTTTCACCTGTCATGTACATATGGGGAAAATAACAAAATGTGTGATAAATATGAAAAAGCTGCTCCTGTGGAAAGGTTATCATATATTTATTTACTTATATTGACCCTATAAACAATTTAATATAGGTATGGTTTTGCCCACTCTTTCGATAATGAAATCTTGTCTGGCTCATGGACTATCTGGGGTCATGTTAACATCTATTTGGGCCCAGGCAGTTTTTATGTTGCTTGATTTAATCTTAAGATATTTTGATATTCATTAGATGATTCAAAAAGTAATTGAAAAAAAGAAATAAATAAATACCCCTTCACACATTAGGAAGGACAATATGAGTCACCAGAACCAAGAGACTTGTTTTCATGTCTCATAAAGATTAATATCAAATATCTAAATATTGAATCAAGCAACTTAAAAACTGTCTGAGGTGAACACAAAAGCCAGAGTAGACGTTAAAATTATCCCAGAAGCGTTTTAAAGTGAAATACCCCTTTAATGGACCCATAAGGGTCAGAGTATTCATTTATTTCAGAAAGTATAAAAATTGACTCTGGGTCCCTTGGTTGATCATTTCTATTCAGCACTGTTTTTAGAAAGTGACCTATGGTGGTAAATGTATGCCCTAAAAACTGACATGAAACCGTAGATTAAGATTTGCCCGGCCATGACAAAAATAAGCAAAACTGTAGTTATTAACTGGGTCTGAGAGGCATCCATTGGAGTAGCCAAAAAAAAACAAAAACATTTATATATAGATATAGATATAGAAAGCTACCAAAACAGACCAGCCAATATGTATGAACCACATGTGTTTGTTCTGAGCCTAGCCCATTAAGACAGGGAACGCATACTGTGTCATTTTTAGATTTTTAGTTGTAACCATTATTTTATACTTGGGGCTTTTCAAAAATGGCTAAAGAAATCAAAATGACGCCGATACTTTCCTGGTCTAAATGGGTTAACCCTGCTATGTTGCCCTCGCAGAAAGGTTAATGTAGTCTGTCTCCGTATAGGTGAGGACAACACAAACTATCATCAGGAGAAGTACAGCTGTTCCTTTCCAGCCATGATCGATGACTGGAGGAAGGGTTTCCACGAAGGCTCAGGGGGACAGACGGCTTCAGACTTACCCTTTGGGTTTGTCCAGGTTGGTTTGGTTTTATTTCAAAATGAGATATTCACCACCGGTCAATAAAACATCAACTGACGCACTTGGACACATCATCAGTGTTGTTACCTGGAGTCACTGGGTGTTTCGGGTCTTGCAAAAGACACCCTCCTCCTCCAGGCTGATCAGACCCCAGCCTGTGTCCAAGTGGCATGCTACTGACCCCCACTGTCTCTTGAGGGGAGTTAGAGACCGTCCTAATTAAGGGGTTTAGGGTTAGCCTGGCACTCGCCAGACCGACTACGCAGATCCATGCATGCCGCATTTACGACCTGCAACATGCATGGATCCACGCCATCGGTCCGACCAATGCCAGGCCAGGAAAGTTGAGATGTTGCAGCTGTTGGCGACACTAGGAGGCTCTAGGCACTGTGGTTTGGCTCCAGGCCTGGCTCCTCCTAACCTGACTCAGCCAGATGGGGGCGGTATTGAGTTTCACAATACACCCTGCATCTGGGATCGCTCAGGGAGTAGAGCTTGCCCGGTCGCTGCGTGTACCAACCAATCAGCGGCTGCTAGGGGCGGGATCATCCAATCACCTGCCAAGTAGCTTGAAAAAAATGAAACGCAGTCTTGCATCGATTCTGCTACCGGAGTCTCAGATGGAAGTAGGCTGTGTGTGTCGCAAGCTTCTTCCATTTGGCGGAGTCAGGTTAGGCTCCTCCCTCGTCTGACCAGAAATGGAGGCTTTTCTGTGCGTTGTGTCGTCGTTGCTGCTGGGCACAAAAATCTCACTCTTGCCTTGATGGATTAAACCCTCCCTGCAGGTTTCACCGCAGCCTGTAGCAAAAAGGTTCTTCCTCGCGTAAGACGTGGTTTGGGCTGCCAACCCCCTCCACCCCGGGTCACCGTCTCTCCGGCCGTCCTTTGTCTCTCCAGATGTCACCACACTCTTCGCGGTCGTCACCAAATTACAGTAGCTTTTATCTAGTAGGGCCAGACCGACATATTGGCCATTATTTGACTTTTTGGACGATATTGATAGGCAATTATGCAGCCGACGTCTCCCAGTTTTTAACCACTTGACGTGGCGTCCATTTTGGGCATGTCATTATAGGTTTTCAAAGTCTTTTTGCTTCACTACAAGCTAACAATTACTCGCGTTTGCAATAGGTCTTAAGTGTTTAAATAAAAGAAAGTTAACTTTATCTGTATATTATATTTACTTTATCAAATTGATTAGAACAGTTTGTTCTTTTGACAACATATGGGTCAAAACGTTGGTTTGACTCCCAAATCTGCATCGGACCCAAAAATGTGGCGTCTGTCAGGCTCCATTACCTGGTCAGTCTGTCACGGAAACGGTTCCTCCACAATGAACCACCACTGCACAGCCTTGAGTTAAACAATCCTTAGTTCCACTCATTTTCTGTGTCCACAGCTCTCCACCTTCGTAAAGGGCTCCACAGCTGAAGGCTTTCCCAACATCCGCTGGCACCAGACTGCAGACTACGGCTTTGCTCCCAACCCAAGGATGAAGAAGACATTCATGGCCGTGGCTATGGACTTACCGGACGAAACGTCTCCATTTGGCACGTAAGAGCCTTTTTATAAGCATTTAGCTGGAGCTAGAATGTTCTCAAGACAAATGCACGAAGGCGGTGAAAAGTCCCAATAGGTACAAAAGTACAAGGACAAATCAAGGGATAGATGTATCTCCAGTGCAATTATAAACCATTGCACATGTAATGACATGGGCTCTTGCAGTGTACAAGAACATTTCTATTTTGTACTGATTTACCTATTACTTGCCTCTTACTGTGCCTCTACTACGCACTTTCTATCTTATCGCCTGGTCCGCTCGTTTGGGCGTGCTGAAAGGAATATTTTTTAAAGGGGGGCGCTGAGGTGCTCTTCCGGGAAGGTAGTTTAATATATTCAAGTGTATATTGTCTTCATTTCATCCAGCCATGATACTGACCATGTTATCATGGTCAGTATCATGTCAGTATCATGTGACATGATGGTAACATGATACTAACCATGATACTGACCATGATACTGACCATGATAACTGACCAGTGACCATGATACTAACCATGATACTGACCATGATAACTGACCAGTGACCATGATACTAACCATGATACTGACCATGATACTGACCATGATACTGACCATGATACTGACCATGATAACTGACCAGTGACCATGATACTAACCATGATACTGACCATGATACTGACCATGATAACTGACCATGATAACTGACCATGATACTGACCATGTTATCATGGTCAGTATCATGTCAGTATCATGTGACATGATGGTAACATGATGCTAACATGATACTAACATGATACTAACATGATACTGACCATGATGCTAACATGATACTAACATGATACTGACCATGATGCTGACATGATACTAACATGATACTGACCATGATGCTGACATGATACTAACATGATACTAACATGATACTGACCATGATGCTGACATGATACTAACATGATACTGACCATGATGCTGACATGATACTAACATGATACTGACCATGATGCTGACATGATACTAACATGATACTAACATGATACTGACCATGATGCTGACATGATACTAACATGATACTAACATGATACTGACCATGATACTAACATGATACTAACATGATACTGACCATGATGCTGACATGATACTAACATGATACTAACATGATACTGACCATGATGCTGACATGATACTAACATGATACTAACATGATACTGACCATGATGCTGACATGATACTAACATGATACTAACATGATACTGACCATGATGCTGACATGATACTAACATGATACTAACATGATACTGACCATGATGCTGACATGATACTAACATGATACTAACATGATACTGACCATGATGCTGACATGATACTAACATGATACTGACCATGATGCTGACATGATACTAACATGATACTAACATGATACTGACCATGATGCTGACATGATACTAACCATGATAACTGACCATGATACTGATGATGTCAGTATCATGGTCAGTCAGTGTAATGTCACAGGGCTGTGACAGGGCCTGTCACCCCTGTGACAGGGATGGTAACATGACAGGGCCTGTGACAGGGCCATGACCAGTGCAGGCTTAACGGAAGGGCTTTAGGTGCTGCAGCACAGGGCACCAACATTGGGGGGGGGGGGGGGGGGCACCAAACGGCGGGGAGAAAGTGAAATAAGACTCAACTATCGCCGAAGAGCACCGAAATGTAGGGGCGCAACGGCTGGTGAAGGAGCGCTAAAACGGTGAAACGCGCCCAGTGAAGCGTCAATTTTCCGCGCTGCAAGGTTGAGAAACACTGGTTTATGTGGAAGGAATGTTTTTTATGTGTAATGTATTTATTTTTGTTTCCAGTTTCCAAAACCCTGTAAATACATTTCCTGCAT
This sequence comes from Gymnoscopelus braueri, assembly GCF_963280865.1. Classification (NCBI taxonomy): domain Eukaryota; kingdom Metazoa; phylum Chordata; class Actinopteri; order Myctophiformes; family Myctophidae; genus Gymnoscopelus; species Gymnoscopelus braueri. Next base: position 56,363,429 of record NC_137606.1, read on the forward strand.
GACGAAAATAGCATAATTATGAATCTCTGTTCCAGCATCCATCCCAGAGACAAGCAGGATGTGGCTCACAGGCTGATGCTGGGGGCCAGGGCAGTGGCTTATGGGGAAAAGGGCGTGGCGTTCCAAGGGCCTTTCCCTGAGCTGATCCTGGCCAGTGAGGCTGACTATCTTAACATAACCTTCAACCAGAACATCTCCGTCAGCCCATCCAAAGACATCTTTCAGGTAAGGGCTGGTAGTGAAAGAGTCACTCTAGGTAGTTCATTTAGTTTGAACATAAACGTATTCATCCCAATATACGTGTTCACCAACAAGCTAAAATAACCCATTCAGATCGTGAAAGCATCTTGTGTCATTTTTGATTTTTGCGTTGGCTACTCAAAAACAGCAGATATACAAGCTCACAGCGCGTTACTTCGTGCCGCGCTCCAAGCTTGTACATCTGCTATTTTTGTGATTTAATTTTTTTCTGACAGTGTGAGAAGAACTACTGATTTAGAAGACATTTGTAGAATCAGCCTCAGGTCTTAACCCATTAAGACCTGAAGCCGATTCTACAAATGTCTTCTAAATCCCAACAGTATTCTGAAAAGACGTATGTTTCTATATCAGTGGTTCTCAAACTTGTTCATGTCAAGGACCCCCACAATTATATGTATTTGGCCGCCGACCCCCATCTCAAAATATTTAGTTCCACGGACCCCCAGAAGCAAAGAATTTAGTTAAAATGTTCACTTTAAAAGAATATAAATATTCAAAGATTTGCACACATTTTCACGATTTTTCAAAAATAGCAGATATACAAGCTCGTCGAGTGCCGCGCTACGAGCTTGTATATCTGCTATTTTTGAATAGCCAAAGTGAGAAATAATGCTTTTTAGCTCAAATAAAAGAAATTACACGGATGCGTTCCCAGTCGTAATGGGCTAAAGTGAGTCCTACACTTGTAAATGTGAATTATTCTAACAAAGTGACTTCCCTTTCTCCACAGATCTGTTGCTCGGCGGTGAGGGCTCCGTGTGGACCCCGGTCCGTCTGGCTTCCAGCTCCCATTGTGCTCTGGAACCCAACCGTGGTGCAGGTGTCCACCAGCATCTGTCAACCTGCTGAGTATGTTGCTGGCCTGCAGTATGCATGGAGAGACTGGCCCTGCGATTTTAAGGCCTGTCCCATCTACAGCCACAGTGGGGTCTTGCCTGCACCACCATTTAGAATCAATCGCTGGCCAGCCGAGGAGTAGAGATCTGGCCATGTTTTTACTGAACTTCTAACTGCTGAGGCTACAAGAATGCCACACAGTAAACATGAAAGACTATGGAGGAACAATGCAGTGGTATTTATTGTGCAGTAGTATTTCCTCACTCACAATAGACTAGGGGTGCAACGATACGTTTTAACAACGATTCGATACGTATCACGATACTTGGTTGTCGATACGATACATGAACGATACAGGTTAATTTAGAACGATACGTTTCGATTCAGAGATTTAGGCGATACGATACAGGAACGATACAGGACAGGTTAATTTAGAACGATACGATTCGATTCAATGATTTAAAATCGATATAGTAACTTTATTTATTTACCCAAAAAAATCGGTGTGAAAAATAAATACCTGGATACTGGATATAAAGCCCTCTTTCCCTTTTTTCTTCTTAAAAGTACTTAGTATTGATACAATCGATTTTTTGCATTGCAAAACAATTCGATACGATTATTTGCATTGCAAAACGATACGATACAAAGTCAAACGATACGATATTTTACTGTTTGCATATCGATATAGTAGATCGTTGAAGATTCAAAACGATTTTTCGATGCAGTTACTATAATCGTTACACCTCTACAATAGACTGATCAGGATGTTTGAAAACAAACGGGTGTTTCCAGGTAGAATGTCTTGAGTTCAACTCAGAATGTGCCATATCCACATGCCCAAGTGTAAATTGTATTCTTCAGTGTCCTATATTTTAGTCTAGAACGATTAATGATGCTCTGTGTATGTAGAAATACTATTATCTTATTAATCAGTATCTTTTTTTTCTCCTTCTCTTTTTACAAAACATCAAACAATATGAATTTATGATACACATGGTTTGTTTACAGTTCTATTTGAAGCCAGTTTCATTTGCTTTTAATGAAAATGAAAACAAATAAAGAGTGCTTTTATGTAAACACATTAACTTTTACGTGCACAGATATCCACCAAATCAATGTTGGTGTTAATATAGCTGCATTATGGATACGTGCCTTCTGGAGATGCACAGATTGCAGTTAATAAACCAGCGGTGGTGGTGCATTAAAGAAACAATTACAAATATAAATCTGGCTGTCTCATTCCCATTATGTCCAAGTCCACCAGCTCTCTTGCTCGTCTGCTGTCATGTCCATATACGTTACAACAGAAGAGGCTCATTAATGCACAGTGGCATAACTTCATTGATTGATGAATCCTTCATCCCTGCCTATCGGTCAGGATCTAATATTGTTCTGTGTTCTACACGTCCAAAAGGTCAGCTCTTACACTCACAGGTTCATAGTGAATTAGTTTGACGTAGAACACATCCGTCCTAATAGATCCCAAGCTCTAAACGTCATGTCTTTCATCCCCAAACATGCAGAAGACACAAATTACACGACACATAAATCAATTATCCGCCATCCACCCAAATTTGTGCCACTGTAGCGTTGCGCAGATCAGCTCTGACGTCACCCGCATCCATATGTGACATCATTATGGATTCAGATAGACGTCAGAGCTGATCTGCGCAACACTACAGTTGAACCTGGGTACGCATCTGTCATTTTAGATTTCTTTAGCTATTCAAAGAAGCAGATATACAAGCTCATAGCGTGGCACAGAGTGCCGCGCTATGGTACCTACCCAATTGCGTCATGGGCTGAATGTCATGATGCGCTCAACTAATGGTTTATGAAACGCATCTCTCTCTCTCTTCTCTCTCTCTCTCTCTCTCTCTCTCTCTCTCGCCAATTTGCAAATTTGTAGTTATAGTGGACAGTATTTGAAATTGAATTTTTCTATTTTCAAATGGTTTATTGGGGCTTTTTTCACCTCATACCAAGTGTCTCGTAGCCTACAACTGTAATACAAATAATTAAAGTAAATAATTTATGTAGCTATTCTTAATAATGAACAAAATGTGTAAAGTGTAGGCTACTGTTGTTAATAGCAGTGACTGAGACAACAGGCTGAAAAACAAAGCCAAGTGACAACTGTGTAAGTGAACGCAAGTGAGCTGCAACTGGTCGTGGCCCTCATCAAGTCACTTTTCGCCCAATGCGGCCCGGACCCCAAGACATGCACGTGCACACATAGACGTCAAAGGGGGCTTGATCCCCTGCCCTTTAATGCCTGTCGGTAAAAAGTGCCCTCCTCAAACCATGGATGCAGCATTTATAATGGTGACTCTCCTGAACTGGAATGCAGCCTTTTATGTTGCAAGAATGGCCCCTCTCCTCTATCTGTAAACTGTAGAAATCCCTGCGCGCGCCCGCTGGCCCGCACCTGCAGTAAAGCTTACTTAATTGAGCCCGGTGCCATGCAGTGCGCGCGCATAATTATAGCCGATCTACAAGCTCACAATGCCTCGCCATGCAACATATTGTTGCATGGCGGGGCGACTGATTGCCTCGGGGCGACTGATTGCCTCGTCACTCAAGGGTCCTTCTGGCCGATCCACACGGTCACGACTCTTTTCTGTTCTGGCCCCACAGTGGTGGAATGAACTTCCCACTGATGTTAGGACAGCAGAGTCACTGCCCATCTTTCACCGCAGGCTGAAAACCCACCTCTTCAGGAAACACTACCCTTCCTCTCTGCCTGGCCTACTTGTTATTAACTAGTTGTACGAACGCTTGTTTTCTATTGTTGTATTGTTTACTGGATCTTGTTTAGTCGATACACTTATTTGTTTTAGCTCATGCTCATTTGATTTAGCTATTTTGTCTCATCTGTTTAAGGAAATAGGTAGCTGATATATTGCACTTTTACCTTAGCGCTAGGTATTCTCTTGGTTGCTTGTTTTTGCAGAAAATGCACTAAAGACTTCTGGTGATTAGTAGTTTTCGTTCCCTACCTATGTTGAATACACTTATTGTAAGTCGCTTTGGATAAAAGCGTCTGCTAAATGACTGTAATGTAATGTGAGCTTGTAGATCTGCTATTTTCAAATGGCCGAAATGTATAGGGTTGAAGTGGTTAATAGTGGAGTAAAAGTACAATATTTGCCTCTGATATGTAGTTGAGTAGAAGTAAAATTACTTAAAATTGGAAGTACTCCTGTAAAGTAAAAGTACCTCAAATTGTACTTAAGTACAGTACTTGAGTAAATGTACTTACAGTGTAGGTACTTTACACCACTGGTCAGCAGTCAGTGTAATTTCACAATTTGCTTTTTGGGATTTTGATCGATCACAACACTTCTGACTGACACTTCTAGGTAATCAAGCAAATGCTTCATACCTAATAACAGCAACTGCTAATTGAACTTTGTTAATCAGTAATTCTAGGCTACTGGATTGTTTGGGGGGGCTGTTGTGCAACTTGTGGCTCTTCTTGCAAAGATTGTTTTTGTCAATGTATCTCATGATCAGGGCAACAAGGTTGTGTCCCACTGCTGTAGAGTAATACATGCTGAATTGCTTATATAGATCAGTGTATATCAACCTTTTTTGTGCCAAGGCACACCTGGCATAGCCAAAAAATCCCAGGGCACACCTAGATATACGGTATATATATATATATATATATATATAATTATATATATATATACGGTATATCTATATACACACACTAGGGGTGTGCCGACTAATTTCACAAAACGATACGATACGATACGCACTTTTTTTATCATGAAAATATATGGGGGAGAAAAAAAGCAAATGCAAACAAATATTTCTGTTTTTGCATTATTCAGACATGCAAACTTGTAGCTTTTCAGCTTCCACTAGCCGTTTTGAATCCAAATAGGGCAATAGTGTGACATCTGACCCGAAAAAAAACAGCATGTTGTCACCCTTTTCACCTCGGGGCTGTTTGCATGCCTGATTATTATTATTGTTTAAAAAAAAAAAAAAAAAAAAAAAAATCTTTTTTTTTTTTTTTTTTTTTCCAAAATGATATTTTTTCAAACCTTCTTCAAACGGCGCGGCACACCTCAGCAGTAGCCCCGGCCCAAAATTGGGACGTTTGCCAGGGTTGATATACACTGATATAGATCATCAGTGTGACAGCAGCAGACCCCCCCCCCCCCACCTGGCCCCAGTGACAGCCTGACAGGAAGGAAGAGCAGGTATAGTTGCATACAGTACATAGTTATCAGAAATTAACTGTGTATCTCTCTAAGTCCTTGTCACAACATTAACATTTCTATAGTTTATTTAACTACATATATATAATAATAATAATAATAATACCTGAGATTTATATAGCGCTTTTCTAATACTCAAAGTCGCTTTACAAGTTAAACTAAGTAGAGCAAAATAAAAACGGAACAACTTTAATAATAGAATACAGAGAATAAAGTTAAAAAGTTAAAAAGGCTGCAGAAGGCCAGGGAATAAAACCAACAAAAGTTGAATGGCAGTTGAAAAGGTGGTAGGAGATCAGGCTAGGTGGGAAAAGCAATTCTGAAGAGGTGGGTTTTGAGGGAGGTTTTGAACACGGCAAGGGTGGGGGCGGTTTTGATGTGAGGTGGGAGTGGGTTCCAGAGGGTGGGTGCTGCAACGGAGAATGCCCTATCACCCCAGGTGTGCTTGGTTTTTTTGGTGGGGAATTTGAGGAGGTTGGCATCGCCGGATCTGAGGGAACGGGTGGGGACGTGGTTGTGAAGGAGGTCGGAAATGTATTGGGGTGCCTGGTGGTTGAGGGCTTTGTAGGTGATGATGAGGATTTTGAAGTTGATTCTGTGTTTGACCGGGAGCCAGTGGAGGTCACGGAGGACTGGTGTGATGTGGTCTCTGGAGCGGGTGTGAGTGAGCAGGTGGGCGGCTGAGTTCTGTACATATTGAAGTTTATTGAGGGTTTTGGCAGTGATACCGTGGAGGATGCTGTTGCAGTAGTCTATCCGGGATGAGATGAAGGCATGAATGAGGGTTTCGGCAGCGGAAGATGTCAGGGAGGGACGGAGACGGGCAATGTTCCGGAGGTGAAAAAAGGCTATTTTAGTGATGTTTTTTATATGCGGGAGAAATGACAGGGTGGGGTCAAAAATTACACCAAGGTTGCGGATGTGGGGGGAGGTTTTAATGAGGGAGCCGTATATGTAGTTAAATAATGGATATCAAGTGACTAATATCACTGCGTAGATATTAGTCTGGAATCTCTGTGTGGGACCTGCATTTCCGTGGGGCAAATTCAAAAAATGCCTCTGTTGATAAACCCGCCACATATTTGCATACTGGGCCATGATTGGTCCCTCACAACTTCGAAGGGAGAGAAATCCAATCTCTATTGAGAGAGGCCAGACCTAATCTGCCAAGGACATTTTTTTTTTTTGCAATGGCAGATTCGTCTGGAGAGACCCCCTGTGACCGAACAAACTTGATGAGACATCTTCTATCATGATGAGAATATCTTAGACCTTGCATAGTTGCTGATGGAACAATGGAACAAGAACAATTCGAATCAAAACCATGATGTACCTGTACGTACATGATGAGTGATTAGATAAGGATAAAGGGCATAACTGAATGGAATGCCCTTTTTTATTTTTAAGTTTCACGCAGTGGTGGGAAAAGTACTCACATTTTCTACTTAGTAAGTAGAAGTATCAATCTGCAATGAAGAAATATTCTGTTACAAGTAAAAGGCCCATGTTCAAAATGTTACTTGAGTAAAAGAAAAAAAGTATTGGCATGTGATATTTGTTTTGTTTTGTTAAAAAAGTTAAAGTACTATATTCTGATCGTAATCACTGCGTTTGTTCGGTCACAGGGGTCTCTCCAGCTCTTTAGTAAACAGAATACAGTACATTTTCAGGTAGGTGACACAATTTAAGAGAGAGCACTGAAAATGCATTTTCTGTTTAATAAAGAGCTGGGAGATGGGAGACTCCTTTTACTGAACAAACACTCTATAGCAATGAGTACTATCAGAATATAGAGCTATTTGACTCTTATTTAAAAGATATTAATAAAATCTGCTATTTTCAAATAGCCTATAAAACGGGGCTAAAGTGGTTAATGTATGTTTTATAATTATAATGTAATAATGTATCTGCAAAGTAACTAGTAACTCAAGTTTTCAAATAATTGTAGTGGAGGAAAAGTAAAATATTTGCCTCTGAGATGTAGTGGAGTAGAAGTAAAAGTATAGACAATTGGAAATACTCCAGTAAAGTAAAAGTACCTAAAAATTGTACTTAAGCACAGTACTTGAGTAAATGTACTTAGTTACTTTACACCACTGCAGCCTGCCACGTGACCATTGCCTGCTCACCCCATGTCAGTCACTCCCACATGAATAAATATACCAGAGACATTCTTTCAATTACAATAAACTAAAAATCATTCCCACAATAGGAATGAAGTATCTGTATACTCTTGACCCAGAGCATATTTGTAACAGCAAGCTTATTTTGTAAAGGAGTCTCTATGCAAACCATACACTCTAAACACTTAGACCCTCTATACTTAAAACAGACTTATATAAACACAGTGTCTTTATTTATTAAGACACTTCATTATAACTGACGTAGGGTAGTTAGGGTAGTTATAATGTGCTGTTCTGCTGAGCTTAAAGGATTGAATTCATGAAGATTTGTTTGTTTTTGTCTCATTCATAAGCCAATAGTTTGATTACCGGCCGAAAGATGCCAATGTATCCGGTAGGAGACTCAAAATAGTCTCTTTGAGTCTCCTACCGGAAATACACCCGGTCATCAAATTATTGGCCCAGGAATTCATAAAAAATGTAAAAGAATTCCATTAATTCAATGCTTCATGGGGTGTGTATTTGATAAAAAAAAAAAGAAGTAATTTTTTGGGTGAACTACTCCTTTAATAATGCAGTATGACCAGCACTTGAAATACTTCATACACCTTGTTATAAGTTGTTATGCAAAATTATACACATTTATAACGAGTGTTATGAACCCATATCATGCATTGTAAATGTGATTATAATGCATTACAAACCCGACCTTTAAGTAAAGTGATTCCATATCTTTATTCATTCAACAGCTCGGATTATGTATTTATTTAAGAGTCCTGCCAGGTCACCACTGTACTATCTAATAGTAATATGTGATACAAAACAGATATCTACTGTATGAGTTTAGGATTAAACAGAGTCCCAAAGAGAATTTTTTTTTAATAATAATTCAAACCATGAAATAGAGTAAATATTGCATCATGCCTTTTATACCACGGCTGTGCTTTTCAAAAACATATGCATGTGAACCTAAACATGTCTAAGGAACACGTCTGATCTTCATCGCTACAGCCTTCAGGGAGTTTTGATGACCCCTCCAGTGTTTCCAGACTACACCTGTTGCAGAATGAGCCGTCTGTCCCCAAAGGTAAACACCATTGATGTTAGCATAGTGACAGGCAGTGTACCAAAATGCACCGTAATATTTACTTGCACAGTTCTCCTGTGTCCACGTGTCCTGATCTTTGTCAAAGGTTGAGAATTTCATTCCATCATGAGGGGTCAGTGAGTCTCCTGCTCCTCCATTCTGGAAGCCAGCAACCTGCAGCCTGTAGCCATCATCCTCAGAACCCACAGAGAAAGAGGAGTAAGAGGCAAACGCTGTGCTTCCCAAAAAGTCTTCCATGTCCACCCTCAGCTGATAAGTTGTGTTCTTGGTAAGGAGATGCATGTTCTCCAGTCCCAGCCAGTACTCGCCTGATGCGTCTCCAAACCCATCCTTGTACTGAGCCCAGTGTCTGTAGAAGTTCACAGTGCCGTCCACTCTTCTCTGGATGACCGTCCACTTCCCTCCATCCGTGTCCATGTCACAGTAGACCTTGGCAGGTGTAGTAGTGGGGTAGATGGTGTACACACCACTCTGCGTGGAGACGTTGTTGTAGATTTCCTCACAGTCGAGATCACAGCAAGCAGCAGAGTGGACTGTTACAGGCAGCAACAGATCTGCAACAACAAGTAAAGGTGACTCTCAACCAAACATACTACTTCAGACTAGGCCTACTTCAGATTACAACAGGCTGCTAGTCTGTTGGCAAAAGTTGGCATTTAGTTCAGCTCAAGCAGTCGGCCGACGGCACATTGTTTTGCACATAACTCTCCACACCAGGAGGCCGCAGTAGTTTGCAATACTGGTCTGCAACAGTGTGCCAGTGTTGCCAGGTCTGCTCATTATAAGCGACTTTGGGCTTCTTTTCCTGTAAGTCGCTTGTAAATAATCACAGTTGCCGGTTGCTTTTGTTTGGGCTTGTTTCTGAAGTGTAGTTGCTTATTTGGCCTTGCTTTCAATATTCTTTTTGAGAATAGCTAATGCAATAGGGCTCAAGTGGTGAAACAGGTCGCTTCTTTTGGGCTTGTTTTCATAGACCTTGTCGCTTCTTTCACTCACAGAATCTGGCAACACTCTCAGCTCGACCAAAACATGCACTATGGTAGCCTACTGCTTTGCTTTGGAGTGGATTGATCGGTATAGGAATTGAGAGTTGAGATTGAGAATATGGTAACTAGTTCAAATGTGCGACGGACAAATGCCTCTGGCTTATTCAGGTTTAACAACATTGGACTGTCAGAATACAGGAGATTTTTTTAGGGGGGGGGGGAGCTCAAAAGCATGTGTGAGAACCATGAAGACTCAACCCGCTAGTGCTGCAGAAAACTGGGACAGTTGTGTTTTCTCCACAACTAAAACCAAATAAAATACAGACGGAGAAATATATTGAAGTCAAATAACAAATGGAGGCAGCTAGCAGACACTTCATAATCAAATCATGTAGAGCGTTGAGGACTCCTGCGTTTTGTTTGTAGACATTAAAAACCTCACATATAAACTGCTACAAGGAGAGTAGTTTGCCAGCTTTCCTCTGTCATTTGTCTTTTAACTCATTCACTCATTTACGTGTGAAGTATAATCTGTGTGGCAACACCGTGGATTAAAGCCGTGGAGCAAAGCAAGCCTTTAGTGAGAATGTTAGGACAAAGGAGACATCAAATCCAAGGTGATAAGGTTAATTCTCTCCTTTCTTTATTTGTCGACAAGGAGAATCCAGAATGGTGACTGCAAGGGTCCAGGAACGCAGCACACCGCTACTCTCTGAACAACATGTTTATATACAGTAGATTCGAAAGAGACGCTGTTTAACAAGAGCTCCTCCTCTGTCTCTTATCAGCCAATCGGGAGCTGAACCGTCGTGGCCGGGCGGACAGCTACTGCGCATAATGTACTAAGATCACACAGTACATGGGAGTCAATTTAGCAATATCTAATTTCAGTACAGAACCATATTTCACAATGAAGTTTTGTTATTAGATTAATACTTTTTACAACATACACTTTAGAATGACACCAGGAATTACATTCTTATTCATCTGTAAACAATAGTTAACTTAAAAGACTTTAATGACACAGCATCCATTCATGTGAATACGTTTTACTTCTCCTGGCTTTTACCTATATTAAACCTACACAGGCCGTAGTTAAATACTTTTGTTCATTCTAACTTCAGTATATACTTTCACCAAGAGATAATAACATCATAGTAACATTGTGTTTTAAACCAGGTTCTAACTCCACTAGTAGCTCTGTTCCACAGAGCTCTGCTCTGTTCCACAGACATGTTAACTAGCTCCACAGGGTGGTGAGCCTCAAACGAAATGAATACAATGGGACAAAAGCTTTCTAGTCCAGGTGTCAACACATGCTTCTTTTGTTATCCAAAGTGAGGTGTTGTCTTTGTCCCTGAGCCCCCACCCTTCACCTGTCCTGCCTTTTGGGGAACATTGGCAGACTTCTATATTTTAACTAATTCTGTGTACTAATTAAATAAGTGGAGTTCTGGCTCATTTTAGGTATGATTATGGCTGGACGATATACTTCATAAACCCCTCTCGGAAGACTTATAACGTCTTCCGTAATTCAGAGCTCGGGCGAAAGAAGATATCTTTCAGCACAAAATCATAATCCAAACCTCTGACTGGAAAACAACCTGCAAAAACGATTAGTTTGTACCCCTCTTGATTGTAGAATGGTACCTATACAAAGCCACAAAATAAAACCAAAATACTTCATTAAAGAAACCAATTAATATCATTCAGAATCTGTACCTCAGTTCAACCTGCAAAAAGACATCATGAATACATTATGACATGTGGTTTACATAAGGGACTGCGCGCTTACAGAAGGACAATTTTCTGTTTTTTCTCCTCTTTTTTCGCTTAAACTAACAAACGCAATTCTTCTTCTTCCTGTATTTAGGAAATGTTCAGTCCTTGAAGCAAAAACTGTTCACAGCTTGGGGCAAGAAAAAGAAAAGGGGTTGAAATTGATGAAGATCTTTGTTATCTGCGTCAAAGGGCATAGGGTATGGGCGTGATGTGTCATTCTTCAAGAGACACACCAGCTTTCTGACACGTGCATGGAATCCCCTTGACCTGGACACCCGTTATCCTCTGTTTGTGGCCTCGATCTGTAGATTTGAAGGTTTACACTGCTTCTGTGAGGTCACACCCTGGGCTCCTGTAGAGCTGACTGGGGGAGGTAGAATCCCTTCCTGGTGTGTAGCTCACTTTGGCAGCAGAAACAGTGATGGGTAGAGGTTGTCTCATAACCGCTGTCATCTCCACCAACATGATTCGTTCGACCTCTCATCGACACCTGGTTCTGCAGCCTGAGTCCTCTGACAGCCGTTCCTCTCCTCAGCCGCTCTCCATCTATTAGCACGAGAACATTTGGGGAAAAACGTCCCTACTCTTTCCTAGAAAGTACAACATACACCTACCCACCTCAATACACACACACAAGAGGTGTTTCTCATTCACTCAATTTAGTTCATGCAAAGATATTAGTGTAGGTCATTAAAAACTCAAAATTAAATATTAATCTGGCCTATGAACTGGTCAATTTGTTCCAAAAAATACTATGTCCCAAAACTCCAATGTTTAAATGTTTCCCTTTATACCTCCCCTCTTGAGACATAAGGCAATACTATTGGACATTATGTCTCATCAAACCCCAGAAGATCAATAAAGAACTGAAGTTCTCCTGAAAAGAATGTCATACGGATGTGTTATATGTTACATTTCTCCACGGTTTCTCATTACTGACAACCATTTATCATTTGTGTATGCTCACCGAACCAGTTTACTGGATCTATCCCAATCCACACCTTACTGTGGAAATGGTTAAACAATTTAGTCCTAATTGTTACAATAGTTTTACACGAAATTCCTGTGACACTTTCCTATAGCAGGAAAGAAATACAAGTGTCAAAAAAGACCAACAGCATCTCCAGCTCCTTCCAACAATCCATCCTATACTAGGTTCAGAATTTTGTACAAATTTAGTCAACCACCTGAAAGCATATTAGACTCTAAGCTAAATCTCCAATTAGAATATGGACAGTGATCAGTATTATGTTTCAAAATAGGTAGAAAATGAAAGTTGCTGTTTTTTTTTTTTTTTTTTTTTTTCATCAAGCCATAGTCTGATCATGTCAAGTTCAACGGTGACTCAGGGTTTTCTTTTCTTGTCAACAACGGTTTATGTATTCCATCATTGCCCTACGTCACCTGTTCCAATATGTCCAGCCTCCATCACAGTCTAAAGTAATGTCTCTGTACTTTTCAAATGTTTCTAGCCATGTATCGTCTTGTCATCCATGCGGCAGGGAGCAATAACTGAAGTGGGTTGCCCGGATAGTGGACAATCTCGTGCATAATGATCCATCTGATAACATCTGTTACACCGCTTGCCCATGGCTCCAGACAAACGTTTGGACATCCGTCGTAGTCGATCTGCACCTTGCAGTGCAGGTACCGGGGGCACCCGTGGCACCAACTCAGACTCCTTCCATTGCATGTAAGGGGTGAGAGTCTGCTGTGGTGCAGACTGATAGCCACCTGGATGAAGGAATGTGGGGACCGGCCGTTGATAGACTGTGTGTACCTGTTGCACCACCCGGTCGACTCCCTGGGGTGAAGTCGGAACACCACTTTGCCTAGGACCAGAGACAGACGGCTTGAAACCTGGTGAGAACTGTGGGGTACCTTGAAGAGCTGGGGCTGACAGTGGAGCAATGGGGTTGACAGCCGGTGGTGTTTGGTTACACTGGCGCCAAGCATGTCCACGTTTCTGACAGATGTAGCACGGCCCTCTGAAGGGACCATCATGATGTCGTCGTAACGGCTGTGGGTTTGCTTGTCCGTCACCTATTTCCTGGACACCTGCTGTACCTCTGCTCTTCGGGTCTTGTCTCGCCAAATCAACCACTGCTCCAGCTCCCAGCCCATCTCCACTGTCACTGCAATGCCCTGTGTCCAGGGCTGACAATTGGTCGATAGGTTTCTCACCCGGTGGCGTAGTGGGATCAGAAGATGAAACGCTCTTCTCAGCTGGTTCTGGGTGCACCTGTGCGGTTGTCATCCTGGCTTGGTATCTCACATAAGCCTCATTTAATTTTTTACCCTTTTTGAAAAACAATTTAAACACTGTATTCTCCTTTGCCCCTGTGTCTGAGCAATCTTTCTGATATGCTCTGGCAAGCATTCCTAATGTGTCAATAATTTCTGGGTCGAATATGCTGTCTTGTGGCCAAGACCCATAAAAGTTTGGCCAATTATCCTCCCATTGTCCCAAAATCATATTGATCACGTCAATGAAAGAATTATTTTGTTGTAAGGAGTGCTCTGCTGCTGCCCTGATTCCATAATTGTAGATCAAATATCCAAATGATATTAAATCACAATTATTGTCACGTTACTTCAACCTCTATAGGTGTTCCCCTCTGGAATCAGATCTTACTTACAATATGGTTATTCTTTATCTAAAAATCACACACAAATCATAAATGTCTTGAGTCCACAACGGACCTCTGTCAGTACCTTAAGAACAGTTTTGAAGGAGTATTGATATGAGAATATTATAATACAAGTGTGACGTGTCTTTATCACTCAACACACATGTGAGTCAACCCAATAGTGTTGCTCATATATCCTAAGTATAACAGTATAGAACTATAAGTGTGTGTATGTATGAACGATAATTAAAGATTAAATTACTTCAAAAGCTTACTTGAACTGTCTCTTAATATTCCAAATCAAATATAAGACAAATGTTTGAATTTGTATAAATTTGTAAGTCTGGTCAATACATTACTTTAATCCCAGACATGAACCGTCCTCTATTAGCCAGGACTGGAAACAACTCGAATGTGACGCTCCCCTCCCACGGAAAGCTATTGATAGACATGAACGGATTAAATTAAAAAAAAATAATCATGCAGTACAGACAACCAACATTAACTCATGCAGTACAGACAAACAACATTAATCATGCATACTTAGACACCATAGAATACCAATAGGCTGAATAACTTGTTAGATAAAGACTGTTAAAAGAAGAGTTAACTCTATAAGTCAGAAATGTTAAAACACTAACGAGCACAAACCCTCCAAGCTTCTCATTCATACAGTGGAAATGCAACCTTCGTCTCGACCACTAGGTGGAGTCAGTCAAATGTTTGGACGTGTCAATCACTGGAAGGGGCGGTTTCATGAATACACACCACTCCCACTGGAAGACATGTCCCCACACACTAACCTAAATATATCTCTCAACCACCAGAGGGCGACAATCGACGAACTAAAATGAGAACACAATGTTCTGTAGTTCTGAGTTCTACCTTTGTGGCAGAAAACTACAACTCCCAAACTGTCTACTTGGGATAGAGATGGACACTTCCTGTTCAGACGTCATAACTAACGCTATGTACACAAAATAATTCAAGTGGGGATTATTTTTTACAAACAGTTAAAAAAATTAACAGATTCCAACTTACTTCTTTGAAAAAGATACTAATCACTAAATCTTCAATTATGTACACGGTCGTTCCGACGTTTATAGGAAAAACATCTTAAAACGTGCACTCAAAAACGGTGACCTATACTTTTACATTCAGTATGAGCGAATTCGTCAGTCTTAAAAATAGCCACTCTAGGCTTCACAAAAATCTTATAGTAGAATATCTGCTTCTAGCAGCCAGGAGACTGCGACTGCCTTTATCCAAAAACATCAGTCAAATAGCATAGAACAGCACCTCAGTAAAGAATTCAAACCAATACACCTCTGTACTAGTACAAATAAAATTAAGGTATTCTCAGTCTGTCAAAGTAATATATAGTATCGCTCAGCCAAACGGCCAATACACTAAAAAACTTTTAACTTAACACCCAACCTTAATTATCCTTTTTAACACTTCTTTTCCTCTTTATTATTATTATTATTTCACGTACTCAACACAATACTTTAGCACAAATCGAAATAATTAATCTACTCCTATGTATTTATTACATTTAACAATTATTTTCGTCCTTTTTTACACAACTACATTCAACAATCCAAAAGGATCATTTTCATTGTTTTTTAGGCCTATATAGTCACATCTATGTAATTTCAACACAAGTCCTTAGATAATAATTTCATACTATTTATGTCAGCTTAATCATCCCCTCACGACACATAAAACAATTGAAATGTGTCAAAAACGGATACCAACACGCCAATAAGTCATTTGTGTCACCACCACAAATATACCCATTGAAAAATGAATCATGGGAAAGTCATCTGCATCAACACTGCAAATAAATTCCCATTAAAGCCATTTGCATCAACACTGCAAATAAAGTCACATCAAAGCCATCTGCATCAACACTGCAAATAAACTCACATTAAAGCCATCTGCATCAACACTGCAAATAAACTCACATTAAAGCCATCTGCATCAACACTGCAAATAAACTCACATTAAAGCCATCTGCATCAACACTGCAAATAAACTCACATTAAAGCCATCTGCATCAACACTGCAAATAAACTCACATTAAAGCCATCTGCATCAACACTGCAAATAAACTCACATTATGTCTCATCTGCATCAACACTGCAAATAAACTCACATTAAAGAATGACTTCGAGTTTACGCGACCAGCGCATATGCCTAACTCATCCAACAACACTGCATCAACAATTCACATCACAACTAAGTGCTTCAATCACCGCAACAGACACATTCCTAACTCATCCAGCACAAGCCTACATCACAACACAAAGCATCAAACACATACTTGAGTACAGCTACCAACCGGCAAACCGAAACAACTTCACAGAACCATAAGTATGAACAATGGAAATACTACGAAATTAAATAAAGGCCACACCACTTCTGCACATGTATAATAGCAGCCAACCTTAAATTGACGAAATACACTGCTACCACGAAAGCAGAATAAACCGCAGAGAAGAGTTATTGTGACAATGTTATAAGTGAAAAGAAATAAGAAAATACAATTTAAACCACACACACCATAGCCGTGCTACTATGAATGCAGTAAAAACAGCATATAGAAACAATGGAAGTCGATTAGAAGAAAGAATTATATTAATGAAGCTATCCTAAAATATTACACGCATGTAAATGGCTTAAGGCACAATTCACCCAATATGAAGATTAGGTTTCCTGTGGCAAACGCCTTGCGAAAAAGCTCACAATATTTGTAGCCTACAAGCTGTGAAATAAATCATGAAAAGCCAATCAAAATAAAGAAACTACACCAAGATGTGTGAAAAGAAAAGAGAATAGGGGAAATAAAGCAGACGCATAACAAGCCTACAAAACAAAGGTCCCTAAAACTACAAAGCAAGATGGCCGAAAAACCCGCAAAACAATGGAGCTATAGCTTTTTAAAATCTGATCTCAGCACCAAACGTAATCACCAAAGGACAATTATCACACGCCGAAGCCCAACAAAATATGCTTCACCCGTGTGTCTAAGAAAGGCGAAAAAAAATGTTAGGCCTACTACAAATCCAATCGCCATTACCCACAAGATAATAACGGTTATAAGCAGCACACACAGTGTAGCCATGAATGGGACATGTAGAAATATACCCGAAAGACTCCGTGCTCCTGAAAATGCACAAAGACATTTCAAAGAAGCACTAACGACTAGCAACAGCTAGCAAGAAAGAAAAAAGAAAGGAGTCAGAAGAAAGACAGACATGAGCTGTGTTTTGACAAAGAGAGCATAATGGAAGAAAAAATGAGAAATAGCCAGCCAAATTGTCATGCAGAGAACTGTGTAACCTTAGTCACACCTAACAATAAGAGCATGTTTTAGTAGAAAAAACACAAAGTGTTTGCAGAGTCACTGTACAAGCCCCAACCATAAACGCAACGTATTTCGCCAGTATTCCTAGACAGAAACAAAACATCAATTCGCCAAAAACATTACCTACATACTTTTCAAATATAACCATACAGCGACACGATCACACTTTTTCCAAGGGAAAGGTCCGAGTATGATGGGACGTTGAATAACTCCCACTCTTCGCAACTCAAACAATGACTTCAAAGAAAGTATATATCTGCCGCTGAACTAAAAATCCTGCCTCTTAAGCCAACCGCACCTACATACAGTGGCACTTCTTACACATCTATCATAGACATTTTACGGGCTAAGTATCACACTAAGTATACCGCGCGCCTATGTCTCTGAACGCAATGCACCGCGCTCAGAGCTTATAACAGGGTCTACGTAAAAAATAAACATGGCATCCCAGACGCCACACATAAGCACTGAGTGTTGGCTCTGTACTCTCACGCTCAAAACTAATATCATTGATTGTCCGACTTCATACGTCAGTGCGTCGCAGTTCCCGAACGCATTTCGAGTACACACAATTTGCCACTAAACACTCCATACCATTATAACAACTCAAAGGATTAGGGAAGGGCAGCCGACGAGCAAGGTCCGACCTGTCGTGATCCCCCAGTTTCAATCTGCAGTATCAAGATACGCTGAAGTCATATAATATGAAAGTCCCTGCGTCCTATTCATGCGCATAACGAGCGTATCCTGTTACCAGATATATTGACCGCCTTACCAATGTAAAAACAAAACAAACAAAAACAAGCCGCATGAATCCTCTTAAGAAGACCCACCCAACTTGTCTATCGTACTCCAAAAGTACTCCTTTACCACCACGGATCCCCCTAAATCCCTACAGCCCCCCCAAAGGCAGCGTATCCACGAGCGTGCACACAAAATACAAGGTTCTTTAACGAATATCCCCTTAGAAAAAACCATCGTAAGGTTGTGGCTAAGCAACTCACCGTTTTGAGAAGAATTCAAACTCCACAGACCCACAATTAGTCCTCTCCAGCGGATAGTTAAAACCGTCTGCCGACATACGCCAATTGATGTATAATCTGTGTGGCAACACCGTGGATTAAAGCCGTGGAGCAAAGCAAGCCTTTAGTGAGAATGTTAGGACAAAGGAGACATCAAATCCAAGGTGATAAGGTTAATTCTCTCCTTTCTTTATTTGTCGACAAGGAGAATCCAGAATGGTGACTGCAAGGGTCCAGGAACGCAGCACACCGCTACTCTCTGAACAACATGTTTATATACAGTAGATTCGAAAGAGACGCTGTTTAACAAGAGCTCCTCCTCTGTCTCTTATCAGCCAATCGGGAGCTGAACCGTCGTGGCCGGGCGGACAGCTACTGCGCATAATGTACTAAGATCACACAGTACATGGGAGTCAATTTAGCAATATCTAATTTCAGTACAGAACCATATTTCACAATGAAGTTTTGTTATTAGATTAATACTTTTTACAACATACACTTTAGAATGACACCAGGAATTACATTCTTATTCATCTGTAAACAATAGTTAACTTAAAAGACTTTAATGACACAGCATCCATTCATGTGAATACGTTTTACTTCTCCTGGCTTTTACCTATATTAAACCTACACAGGCCGTAGTTAAATACTTTTGTTCATTCTAACTTCAGTATATACTTTCACCAAGAGATAATAACATCATAGTAACATTGTGTTTTAAACCAGGTTCTAACTCCACTAGTAGCTCTGTTCCACAGAGCTCTGCTCTGTTCCACAGACATGTTAACTAGCTCCACAGGGTGGTGAGCCTCAAACGAAATGAATACAATGGGACAAAAGCTTTCTAGTCCAGGTGTCAACACATGCTTCTTTTGTTATCCAAAGTGAGGTGTTGTCTTTGTCCCTGAGCCCCCACCCTTCACCTGTCCTGCCTTTTGGGGAACATTGGCAGACTTCTATATTTTAACTAATTCTGTGTACTAATTAAATAAGTGGAGTTCTGGCTCATTTTAGGTATGATTATGGCTGGACGATATACTTCACGTGTTTTACGTTCTTGGCAGGGTATGAGTTAACAGAGCAAATAGAGATCTTAGAATACCCAGTTCCCTATTTGCTGCAGAGTAAGCTGAGATATCTGGCTTTTGGAATAACAGTAAAACAGGTCGTCTGTGGCAAAGCGTTTTGTTTTAAATGTACAACTTTTCAGTGTCTGCTGACACAGTGCTGCTGTTGGCCTGCCCTGTGGCATTTAGGCTTGCTTTCTGCACCAGTAGTAGCAGACGAGAGGTCCACTCTACGGAGCCTGTCTGACCAAACACGCTAAACAGCCAATCAGGGGGCTCTACAGAGCCTTCACCCCCCCCTCTCCCCCCCCTCTTCACTACCCCACGGCTCTACCGGTCGGCCCAAAGACTGAACATGCTCGGTTTCTCATCGTCGCGTCGGTAGAGGTACCTCTACCCGACGGAATGACGGGATCCGACAACAGGTTGACGGCAGCAGGCACTTTCCAACGCTTTCCAATGCCGAGTCGGCCCAAAATCGGTGGGGTGGAGAGAATTAACACACACACACACAGGTCTGACCAGACAGGTCTGACCATGTTTCCTTTTTCTTTTTTCAGTAGGCGTGGCTTAGACCTGATCACAGGGGCCATTTAATAACGAATACCAGGCTTTCCTCCGAGGTGGAAAGTCTGGTGACGCGAGGTTAGAGAACGGGAGGTCGAAATAAAAAACTGTGTGTGTGTGTTTAAATTACCTTCCTCCAACTTGGTCTCAGTGCCGTTCACCTTGACAAACACTGCAGAGAAATATCACAGAAAAAGTTACGTTAAAACATAAAAAATTAATCTCAGCCTTTAAATCCCTTCCTTGGGATTTGTAATTGGTTATCTCTCAACTGACATAATAGTACATAATAGTTCAGTCATCTACTTGTAATAAAGACATGGATTTACGTTGTAAAAACATGGTCTGACTTTAATCAGTGTTAGTTTCATGTCTATGTTTATATCTAATTATCTAATTTTGATTCATATCAGGATTGCCTTTTCTACTGTACCACTCGTCCTAGGATATGATAACATCATAGAAAAGGTATAAAAAAAAAACGTCGGGCGAAATTCCCCTATAAGTCAACATAATGTTTACAAAACATACTGTACTTACTCATCAGTTCCTGCACTTGGGTCTGTATGGCAGACAGCTGGGCAAGGTGGGCTGAAATCAATACAACATTCATATGAAATCAATCATAAATACTCACAATTAGGTAATTAACATAAATTGAGGTGGACATTAACGTCTCCAAACAAAACGCAGGAGTCCGCACAAAACGCAGGAGTCCACACAAAACGCAGCGCTCCATATGATTTGAATATGAAGTGAAACGTGTCTGCTATACGCTCCATTTGTTATTTGACTTCATTGCACTGATTGAAATGATTTGTTTTAGGCATTGCGCTGAATTAATCAGTAATACATATTATACAGTAATACATACAATACAATACTGGTAGAACGCTCGGTAGAATCATCATTTACAGAGAAAGGAGGGGTGGGGGCGGGGGTCAGACGATGCTACTATCAAGGTGTTCAAGGGGTTAAACTATGTTCAGTTGTATTTTAAGGACAGGAATAATTTTAGGTTAGTTTTGAGTTTGGGTAGGGAGTCTTTAATGGGTTTTGGTAGGTCATTCCACATATGGTGGCATAGTAAGATGCATTTTTCCCCATGTTTGAGATGAATTTTGGGGGACTACGGTACTATTCAGCTACGGAGGCACATTTATTCCTAATAAGATCCTAATAAGATCGAGCTAGCATTAACAGCTGTACTTCTTTCAAACATAGCAAATGAGAACAATAACTGTACTACTGTACTAGCCTACTTCAAACACACACACACACACACACACACACACACACACACACACACACACACACACTGAGATGTACTGTAGCACACACACCTAGCTCCGTGCACATCCAACACACACAAAGGCAACATATTCAAGTGCATACACACACACAGCCCCTTCCAACGGCTACACCATGCAGCAAGGCTGACTCCTGTACTCTGTGCTCTGCTTTTATCCAATAAACCAACTTAAGGAACTTGTACTTGTCTGGACCTTCCAACTATGTTTCACACTTGTACAATATATTACAATGACATTCATAATGTTCTCAAATCTTGCATCAATGGCTAGGTGTGCTGTCATGCTCCTTTTTCAATCAATCACATTGCTTTGGTAAAGAAAAAATCCTGCAAACTAGAGACAACAGCTGCTTCGCTTGGGATCAAAATCAACTCTCATCAAAAACCAAGGTAATGCGTGTCAACAATAAGAACAACTCTCCAATAATCAATGACCAACATCAGCTAGAGGAGGTAGCCAGTTTTACATACCTAGGAAGCATAATTACTGTGGACGGAGGAACGGATGAGGATGTCAGTGCCATAATAGGAAAAGCAAGGACAATATTCAACATCTTAAATCAAATCTGAAAAGCAAAAGATATGACACATGACCAAACTGCAAATCTCCAACTCAAATGTCAAATCCACCCCACGCTACAGTTGCAAGATAACTACCAACATACTAAACAAAATACAGACATTCTTCGACGGCTGCCTCTGACGTCTTCTAAGAATCTACTGGCCTCTCCGATGCCAACCTGTGGGACCTCACTAGACAAGACACAATAGAAACACAAATCAGAAGGAGGGAATGGAACTGGATAGGTCACACACTTCGAAGACACAATAGATCAATCACAAAACATGCTCTAACATGGAACCTGCAAGGCAGGAGGAAGAGAGGAAGGCCTAGAGCAGGGGTAGGCAACTAGGTTCTATTTCATTCTTCCTGACTGCCAGATGCAGTGCTTAACACTGAATGATGTCCATCTCAAGCACGTGCAGGTCGAGTAATTAATATCAACAAAGTCAGCGGGTGTGACTGAACTAAGTTGTAGATTATTATTATTATTGTGATTGCCTGTTGAGTGTTTTCACTCATTACAGAGCTGATTTAAGTGTATATTATAATTGTTTCCCAATAAAAGTGCTTCCGCTTGTGGGTGATTTTCTTTTGTCTGTTCGCTTGTGGGAGTGTCTTTGCTCCACAGTCACTATATAAGTGTTCCCCAGTAAAGTGTGTACGCTTGGCGGTTGTTTTTTCTTTGTTGTATTGCCTCTGTTACAGAGTGCCTTCGCTCCAGTACCTCCTTAACCATGGCACATCCTTGCCGTGCCTGCATGGTACCACTGTTGGCCGACGATGGCCATGATGAATGCCCCAGGTGCCTGGGTGTGACACACTTAAGGAAGGGGCTAACTGAGGAGCAGTGCATGAATTGCAGCTTTAGGTCACGGGACCTAAAGCAGCAGTGTCTCCTTGGGTTCAATCCCCTCGCGTCGCGAGGTGTTAGTGACAGATGCCTCGCCCTCCGGGTGGGGTGCAGTATGGCAACACAGAGCTGTGAGGGGGTTCTGGACAAGACAAGAAATGGCACCACACCTAAATGTGCTCGAGCTGCGTGCTATATTTCTAGTACTTCAACACTTTGTACCACAGCTTAAGGGCAGGCATGTGCTTGTGCCGTCCGACAGTAAGTCAGCTGCCTACCACATAAACCGCCAAGGGGGCACCAGATCGACTCTGTCGTTACAGGTGGCACAGCGACTCCTCGTGTGGACTTTCCCTCACTTTTCCACTCTCTGAGGGCTATGTATCTGCCAGGGCCACAGAATGTGGTGGCAGACTTTCTGTCCCTGCAGAAGCCCCTCGGAGGAGTGGAGACTCCACCCAGAGGTAGTAGAGGACATTTGGCACAAATACGGCACAGCAGAGGTGGACCTGTTTGCCTTAGAGTCTACAACACACTGCCCTCTTTGGTTCTCCCTGATGGAGACATCTGCAGCCATGTGTATGGCCCCTGAGGGGCCGGACCCACTCCTGAGTCTGTGTGACCAGGCTGTGATCCAAACTGTTTTAGATGTGAGAGCACCTTCCACCAGGGACCTCTATGCCAACAGGTGGAAGATATTCTCACAATGGTGTGAGGTTAACAGAGAGGTCCCTGAGAGTTTCTCTGTGCAAATTATACTGCGTTTCTTGCAATCGCTGCTGGAGAAGAAGGTCCTGTTTCAACACCCAAGGTCTGTGTGGCTGCAATCTCGGCCAGGCATAGCAGGGTAGATAACCAGACTGGGGTCTCACACTCTGGTGACCCGGTTTCTTCGGGGAGCCCAGCGGCGGAACCCTCCGTGGGCTGTGAAACAGCCCTCATGGGACTTAACTCTGGTCCTGGAGGCTCTTTGTGTCTGTCACGGTCCGCTCCTCGGGCCGTGGACTTTGTCGTTATTATTTGGACCTTCCAGCCCTTATATGGTCATGGACTTATTAGGACTATTCTGTTGTGTCGTTCCTTTTGTATGCTCTGTTATTCTGAAGTAATGTTGCAGTCCTTGTTTCCGTGTTAGGTTTTGTTTTACACTCTTGTACCTTATTTTGTAGTATTGTTCTGTGCCCTCCTGTCTGCTTAGTTATTGTTGCCCGTCTTGTCTCTTCTACCTCTCCTCTGCCCCTCCCCCCTCCTCTTTGCCTGTACTCTAGTTTTGCCCTGGAACTGACTTGTGGCCCAGCTGAGCCTCCTCAGCCTAATGACTCTGTAGCCTACTTAGCCGGCTTCAGCTGGTGATCGTGTGTTGCTTCTTTATATTATTGCCACGGCGTGAGCTCCTCGGTTTTACAGTGTATTTCTGCTCCCCGTGCCGTGTGCCTTTACAATTCTCCTCCTGTGTGGGGGTGTGCCTTGTTTGTATATTATTTGTTGTTTGCAAGTTTTCCAAGTAAAAGCTACCGTATCTACAACCTTCCGTGTCCCCTGCCTGCACCACACCGTGACAGTGTCCCCCCCCCCTTTGAGCCTCTAGAGCAATCGGAGCTGAAGTGGGCTTCAGCTAAATATTTTTTTCTTCTGGAAATGGCATCAGTGAAGCGTGTGAGCGAGCTTCATGCCTTATCAACGAGTAATGTGTGTATGCGCTGGAACTCGGATGGCACAGGGGTGGCACTTTGGCCTAACCCTTCATTCTTGCCAAAGAGGTTGGCTTCAGACCACACTAATCAGGTTATTGATCAGCTTATGACCCCTCAGGTCTGCAGGGTGCTTCGGCAGGGCTGCTCTGCCCAGTAAGGGCTTTGAGGCATTATATACAGGCGACTGCTGGGTTCCATTGCTCTGATAGCCTGTTTGTCTGCAATGGCGAGCATAGGAAGGGGCACGCCCTGTACAAGCAGAGGCTTTCTAAATGGGTTGTCATGGTGATTGATGAGGCATACAGATCAAAAGGCCTGCCACTGCCTCATAATACCAGAGGCCACTCCACCAGAAATGTTGCACTTCCTGGGCGGAGTTCCTCTGAGTGAGATTTGTGCTGCGGCCACGTGGGCTGCACTATGTACTTCTACAGGGTTAATGTAGCTGCAACCAATGCGGTTACGACTGCTGTTCTGGGGGTCCCTTAGGCTGTTCCCGGCAAGGTAGGAGAACGTAAGTTACGTATGTAACTATGGTTCTATGAATTCTGGATGACTGCCAGAGTTCTCTGTCAGAAGATTCCACAGTGAAGTCATTAATGACGGCCGTGGGCTTATGTACGCTGGCTACTGCGTTCCATGCCCACCGTCATCATGTCACAGCTGTGACTTTGTTGATATTAATTACTCGACCTGCACGTGCGTAAGATGGACATCATTCAGTGTTAAAGACTAGTCGTCCAGAATTCATAGAACATATGTAACCTACGTTTGGCCTCGGGCCAATTGTTTTCTAAGGCATCAGATGGCGGCCCAGAACATATAATGAAAGGCTATTTTAAGAAATTGATAGTTGAAACATTTGACTGGAACTCCAAGACAGATTGTCTTACAAGACATATGCCTACATTTGTGATACAGATAATGAATCAAAATGTAAGCTAGGCAGGCCTGCCAACATATGACTAAGTTTATTATCATTAGTATTAGTGCCTTCTCTAAAGGGGGCTCAGGGGTACTCCCCCTTGTAACAGAGTAAATGTAATTTCCTATGTTCTGGTGCATTTTTGGAGTTTTATCAGGCTTGCTTTACAGCATTGGAAAATTAAGGGTATATTATGAAATTTCATCCTTTAGAAAGCTAAAAGTAGGCCTACAGAAATTGATTTGATGACTGAAGACCCATCTTTAATAATAACCATTCATTACTTAAAAGTGAATGTCTTTGTATGATTGCATGCACTGACCACTCCCCCCAAGCAGGGGGTCTGGGGATCCACCCCATAAACCTTTTAATGTAAATACATTTTTTTCCTGTGTTCTGGTGAATTTGGGGAGTTTGATGCCAAATCAAGAGAAATCAATGAAAAACGACAATCAAGGAGTCCTCAAGGAGATGTGGTTGAAATCAAGGAGACTCTGCAACCCTGCTAACGTGTGGCATAATAAACTATACTATACTATAACAAGCTGTTTCCCCCCCCCTTTCCATTTGTGAATAGGAAACACATTTATGGTCTGACTATGTAGGGGAGCCTAACTCATTATAATTATATTTTTTAAAGATTTTTATACTTTACTTTTATTATCATAATTATTACCCACTTTTGCCAGACGTAGGCTGCAACGTCACATACATAAGCATAATTCTTGAGAATTGGGACAAAATCATGTCCTACCAAAACATTTATGAACACACTAATTAAAAAAAATAAGTTTGGTGAAAATGTCAAAGTTTTGCCCTTTAAAGTTGTGTCCAAGATCGTTGTCAACTCCGTCAGATTTCTACAAAAGCATCATTTAACTAGAAAAAGTGCTCCTCGGAGCAAAGGTCTCCGCCAGGTCAGGTAGGTTAGTGTTGGCCAGCAATGTTCGGAATTCGCCAATCAGGCTGGAATGTGAAAAATCGGACGGATCAGATGGATCCGTCTTGATCACTTGACTAAAGAGATAATATTTACCGATTGGCGTGGTGTTTGGACAACATTTGTAGGAATAATATAGTGTGTGTAGAATGTAGTGCGAATGTATGTGCAAAGTTTCGACTACTGTAAAAAAAAAAAAGAAAACGGCGTCCAGGTGGTGCTATAACAGGCCCATGTGAAAGATTTGGGGCAGAGGTTCTGAATTGGCATCCAGGGAGTGTGTGTGCACAGTTTCGCTGTGATGAAGGCAACAGTGCCGGAGATTAGCTGATCACAGACGGAGGGGGCAACGGACAAACGGATACATGGACGGACAGACAGACAGGGTGCAAAACATAGTCTCGGCCACGCCTTTCGGCCTAGCGGAGGCAATCAGGCATAAACAGATTTTAGCTATATTCTAAGGTCCCATGTCTCACTTCCGGGTTTAAAAAAGGCGGGAAAGCTGCGAATGTTCTGGTAAGCTTTTATTTTTTGATAAATGCACTAAATAATATTACCATCTGGTGTGTCCCAAGCATAACATGTCAACTCGGTCAGTCCTTCTAAATCAAAAAAGGAAAAAAAAGTGCTAATTCTATTAGAATTAATAGAACCTACGCAACTTTGAAAAATGCATTGTCAACTCACTATAATAATGACTGTGCTGTGGAATGAAAAAAACATAGCATTGTGTCAACTCCGTCAGACGTCAACTCCGTCAGATATGCCATTTTATGGAGTTGACATAAAAACTGTGGGAGGTTGGGCCATCACATGGTTTAATACTTTTAATAGTCAACACTTTGATCTTTTAAAATATATTTTCCAGGCATAATTGAAGAATATATATATATATATATATATTATTATATATTTTTAAATAAGGTTTTGTCCCGATTCCCAAGAATGGGTGATGTAGTGGAGTAGAAGTAAAATTATTGAGAATTGGAAACACAGTAAAGTCAAAAAAAAATTGTGCTTGAGTACAGTAACTGTACTTAGTTACTTTACAACACTGCTAACCCATTTTACAGGCTGCAATCACGTGACGTTTGTCATGTGACTGTTAACATCAGTACCACAGCCTGCCTAAAACAGTTAATGTTCCAGTTCCATGCTGATTCTTTGGTTGATTTTTAATTCCTCACTGTATTCCCTATTTTAATGTTGTTTTATGCCTTTGCTTTTGCCTTTGCTTTTATTTTATTTTATTTAATTTTTGTTTGCTTTATTGTTAAATTGGTTCTAACTGTAATTGTATTCTTGCTCTGTAAAGCACTTTGAGCTGCATTTCATGTCATGAAAGGTGCTATACAAATAAAGTTTATTATTATTATTATTATTAATTGTGTCTGCTCATTTACAGTATCTGTGTCATCACTTCCAATTTCACTTGTTTAATCTGTATCCTGACTGAGTTCTCTATCCTGATTGGATAACATTTGTATCCCAACCTGAAAATGCATTTTCTGTTTACTAAAGAGCTGGAAAGACATGGAGACTCCTGTTACTGAACAAACACTCTATAGCAATGAGTAGCCTACTATCAGAATATAGAGCTATTTAACACGTATTTTAAAGACGGGGTGCCGTGATTTTCAGTGATCCCCCCCCCTAAAACATAATCATCAGGTATTATGGTTATACTAGGAGGAAGATTTTTTCAAAAAAGTGTACATAAATTGTGTTTTTATGTGGACACGCCTCCAGTTCATTAAGTATACCTGGTTCTCACCTTAGCACCTCCTCCACCACCTTAGCACCACCCACCTGTCCTAGTCCCTCCTCCTCCTCATGCCCACACCTGTTGTGTTATGATGATGAGGGGGAGGGTATGTTTTTACTATGTCACTAAAGCGCTGTTTCTCTATTGGCTCGTTTGACCCTCAAGGTTTCAGCCTCCAGGTAGAAACTCAAAATAGTCAGAGAAGACATAAAACACCATAAAAACACCACCAGGGGGCTTAATGAAGTTCTATCAACCTCATAGACACATGAGAAACAGAAATGATTATGAACTTAGATTAGTACTTTCTATGTGCATATGAGGAATATCATTCTTGACAGCATCAGTTTCAGACTTTTTAGACTATTTTTTTTGGAATATTCTCAATACCTGCTTTGTGTTTCTGCAGTTCCTCCACTAGCTCTTCTATCTTGGTTTCACTCGCAGACAGTCTGGAAGCCATATCTGAAAACATATATACATAATCACAGAGAAAACTGATATGTGAAATTATGAAATATTTGAGAGAGACACATTCCACGTTGTACACAACCTCTTGAAGCATTCACGTTTTGCCCAACAAGCATGTTGCCTCTTAAAGATATATTTCACTTTCAAACATGTCTGGGGTCCTTTTAACATCTACTCAGGCTTTTGTGTTTCACCCCAGACACTTTTGAAGTTGCTTGATTCAGTATTTAGATGTTTTGATATTAATTTTATCAGACACGCCCCCTTCCTATACAAACCCATTGTAATGTCAAACTCCATTTTAACCATGTTAGACTCATTGAAAACACACGTCCTTGGTTCTGGTGACTGAGGCTACGTTTAGACGACAGCGATCAGAACAGAAAACGACAAAGTGCCGTTGCGTCGTCAGTTTTTATTTTGCAATTACACAAAGACGCTCCAGTGATTTCAAACACTGTAGTGTGCATGCCAGGTGGCTAGGTGGCGCGTGTCGGTGTGACTCGCTGCCATATAGACAGTCACACGTAGAACCACTTCCGTTCTACTTCCTTTATTTACACAAGATATATTTAAAGAAGGTAGGGTCATCTACGTCATTTTCGCTATCATGCAATTCCAGCCGGCAGATTCGTCGCACCATGGGAGCCAGACTGCAGGAGTGAGTTCAGTGCATTGGAGTGAATGAGAGCCCAGTGGATCAGCTCATGAACAAAATATATTTCTGAATGACTGAGACCTTTGTAAAGTAGTTGCTTCTGGAAAATAAAAGAAGACATATCACACATTGTTTTCTGCTGTGTTGCTTTTCGATGTGTCCACTGTATAAGTTTATTGAGCTATCTAAAGAGCACAAAGTACGCAATACTGCCGAGCCAGAAACCAGTGTTGCCATGGCAACTTTGGGCTTATTTTTCTGTGAAGTTGCTTGTGAATATTGGTAGTTGATGGTTGCGTTTTTTGGGGCTTTTTTCTAAAGTGTAGTTGATTATTTGGACTTGGGCTTCAATTTTAAAATGATTCTAACCGGTGGTTCTCAATTATGTTTATGTCATGGACCCTCAAAGGAATATGTATTTGTCCCTAACCCCCATCTGAAAATGTTTTGTGCCAGGGAGCCCCGTACCAGATTTGTGGTGTTAGTGTTTAAAAAATCCTCAATATTTCACATTTTACTTCAAGATTTTTAAATAGCAGATCTCGTTGTGAGCTTGTAGATATATATATATATATATATATATATATATATATATATATATATATATATATATATATATATATATATATATATATATATATATATATATATATACAAATATTTTTTATAAATATGTTTACATTTTTTTTTAAATGTCCATTTGTCTTCATATATTTTTTAAACATTTTCCACATTTATGTATTAAATAAATGATGATATCTATAAATTACATAATTATAATTATGTCCATTTTGAATAGCTTGTATACATGATTATTGTGAAATTGACAGATTTTGTTCTCAGTTAATAAGGTATGTTTATAAATGGCAGTGCGGCCACCCTACTCACTGTACCCTGTACATGTATGTTTAAAATAAAAGCATGAATATATTAATCCGTCTATTATTTTTAATAGCTCAGTATTGATGCAAAATGACATGTATGTTTATGAAACACAAATGTATACATAATTATACGATATATGAATGCCCCCCATTATTTTCCATAATTTTTTTTTTTTTTTTTTCCCAAAACAAATGAAAAAAGTAATTGACAAAATACTGTCTGATCAAATGAATATCAAATATCTAAATATTGAATCAAGCAACTTAAAGGGTAAGACCACTTTGCTAGAGGTTTGGGTTGTGTAGTTACCTTGCCATGATGTAACCCCAAAGGTGGGCAAGAAATACAAAATTATTGCTCCATTGATTAGAAATTGATAATTCAAAATATGCTCCTCATTGACTTACATTGTAGGGTAAAACAGCTCTCAAAGTCACTCTTTTAGCACATAAATGAACCCAAACATAGCTGATTCAGGCAATATAGAGCATCACCAAACCCAGTACTGTTTGTTTTTTTAATAAAAATGTCAACTTCCTGTTGATTTTACTATTTGAAGATCTGGATCCGGATCCGCGGATCCAGTCCAGGTTTTCTACTTATTAAAAATGGCAAAATCAACAGGAAGTTGACATTTTTATTTAAAAAAAAAACAGATGTTCTATATTGTCTGAATCAACTTTGTTTGCGTTCGTTTATGTGCTAAAAGAGTGACTTTGAGAGCTGTTTTACCGTACAATGTAAGTCAATGAGGAGCATATTTTGAATTATCAATTTCTAATCAATGGAGAAATTATTTTTTATTTCTTGCCCACCTTTGGAGTTACATCATGGCAAGGTAACTACACAACCCAAACCTCTACCAAAGTGGTCTTGCCCTTTAAAAAGTGTCCAACAGAAAGACGTTAAAATGAGCCCACTCGTGTTTGAAAGGTAAACATCCTAACCTGCATTTTGTGCCTCCAGGTCGCTC